>NW_024081820.1:243331-299068 GCF_003009895.1 Hyaena hyaena | reverse complement strand
TGCCCCCGGTGCCCGCGTCCCTCCCCCCTGTGCCCGCGTCCCTGCCCCCGGTGCCCGCGTCCCTCCCCGCGGAGCCCGCGTCCCTCCCCCGGTGCCCGCGTCCTTCCCCGCGGAGCCCGCGTCCCTTCCCCGGTGCCCGCTTCCCTCCCCCCGGAGCCCGCGTCCCTCCCTCGGTGCCCGCGTTGCGCTGTGCCTCCCGCCCTGTGCTGTCCGGCGCCTGGACACGCTGCCCGTCAGGTCACCGGAGCAGGACAGCGTGGACCAGGCCCTGCCGAGCGGGTGCACAGCCCGCACTGCCGCCCGCGAACCTTTGGGTCCGCCTTCCTTCCACGGGGGGGGGGGGGGGGGGGGGGGGAGGCGGAGGGGCGTCGCCACCTCGCGGGCCGGGGCAGCTCTGCCCGCCCCCCCCCAACTCGAGCGGCCGCTGGGGCCGGACAGGGGGGCGGATGGGAGCGCGTCCGGCCACCGCTCCTCTAATGCGGGGCAAGTAGCCGGTCTTCACCCGCCGAAGGCCGAAGGGGAAGAAGGGAGCCCCCTGATACCCCGCTGGTGGGTGGGGTGGTTTCGGCCTGACCTAGGCTGCCGCCCTGGTGCTGGGTTTCTTGTATATTAATATTACTTAATAGCTCTAATTAATGTGATTATTAAATTTAAATGTCTAATGTATATTTTAATATACGTTACATATATGATTATGCACAATTTATAATATATATAAAATTTAATATACTTTTAAAAATAAATCTTATTATATCCTAAGCCGATTTTAGAATAATCCTATTATAGGTTAAATTGTAGAACCAGGCAAATGGAATAAAAACATACATGTATTTCGTAACTTTCTGTTGACTTACTTTGCTGTTTCAAGGGAAAATGTGTATGTTCTCAACCCCTGCCACATAGAGAAAAGTCATTTACGTTTTAAATTCTTACTCAGGGTCTGTCTTCCCGCAACTCTTCATGCTGAGCTCAGTCACCCAGCATAGACGACACCCACTCCTCGCCAGGGCCACAGAGCAGGCAGACGTGTGGCCCATGCAGCTTCCCGGAGTCTCTGCACAGCCAGCATTGCCCTGAGTGGACCCCACAACCAAGGGTGCAGCTGAGTCGACGACCTTGACGCACCACACTGTTTTACTGCTCCTGACCAAGTCATCAACCAGCCTTATAAAGTGATTGTATGATCACCAGTCTCCAACTGCGTAGTAGAATTTCTTTGTCCTGTCTTTGCGCTAAGAATTCAGAGGCGGCTCCTCAGTGCTCTAACTGGGTAAGTGTGTGCACAAAGAAACGTTTTCCAAAATGATGAACACTGCATAATTATGCAAAGGAAAAGTGTGCATGGGAATGCCACACTCCATTTAAAACTTGAAAATCAACAGCATTAATACATTTTGCGAGGTGCAGGCCACATATATTTGATTAAAAGAGTCTAGGGAAGAATACATTTACAGTATGCGATTATGTGAATTACTTAAAAATCTGGAAATGAGGACTTATTTTTTTAATTTTTTTTTTTTTCTAGGAGAGAGAGAGACAGCATGAGCAGGGGAGGGTCAGAGAGAGAGGGAGTCACAGACTGAAACAGGCTCCAGGCTCTGAGCTGGCAGTCAGCACAGAGCCCGACGCGGGGCTCGAACCCACGAAACGTGAGATCATGACCTAAGCGAAAGTTGAACACTTAACCGACTAAGCCACCCAGGCGCCCCTGGAAATGAGGACTTAATATTGAAAAAATTTTAATGTGGGGTATATAATTCTTTTATTTTGTGGAAATAAAAGGATGTTAATATGTAACTGGACAGCATCCATTGTTTTTCAAATATTCACTAATTTATTTAATCAAAAATTTGAATATTATAATCTGGCCTATCAAAACATAGAATTTCCTGTGATCTCAAGATGCACCCAATGTGCTCAACAAAGAGTCATCTCAATCAGAATGGCTAATTTCAAGAGGTTGTGAATGTCTTGTGCTGTTTTGTTCTAAATTCTCTAAACTTGTAGGTGGTTTGAGTGTGAGCCCTTCTACGTAAATTGCTACTTAACTCCTATACATACAGACACTCTAGTAACTATAAAATATGGAGACCAAAATTAAAATGTGAAATTCAGTAGATAGCTCTGAAATACTTTCATGTGCTTATTTACAAACCTCTGTGGGTTACTAAAGATGCCTTCGTAATCTCTGTTCCCAAAAGACACTCAGATTAAAACAAATACCATACATGGTGAACGATTGGATACTCTAGAAATCTATAAATGTCAGACTCCGTCTATCCTTATTATGAAAACTGATTTCAAAAGCAGGAGACTATCTTCCTGATGGCTTTCAGGAGTCTGGTGCCATATTACAAGTTCTAATTAACGCACAGATTTCATATTGACAAAGCGTATGGCTGTACCCCAGCCGATTCTAAGCCAGTGGTGGGCAATGGTCCAGTGAGATCAAAGAAAGGACCTAGAGAGAACGACGGAGACACAGGCTTCCCGGGGGGACCCGCACGCAGGGAGTCCAGCAGTGGCCAAATGGATAAAGTATTGCTGCTGGGATCTACGTGCGGCAAGCTGTTACAGCGTATAACCCAAGACTACCTGGGCCCTTCCCCTCCTTGCATGGCCAACGTACAAGGACACCCTTCCTTACAGTGAGACACTCCAGCTTGGTCATGGCCGGAGTCCCTGATCTTGAACGCTGAGCGTGTTTTTCTACATATCCTTCCTGATGGGAATATAGAGGGAGGTCAAGATCTCTACATTCTCAAGAGAGTGATTAACAGGGCGTTCAGGCTGAGCTTGCTCATACCAGCTGTCCAGCACACACCACACACAGACAACTTCGAACATTCCTACACGAGAACATTACCGATACAGCCGCAAACTGCAGTGGAAGGACCCACAAATCATCGTTTATAATTTGGGCATCCACCAGAATGTGAAATGTAATACATTTATCATTCCCATGTGATTTTATGATTGGTAGTTTTCATGATAAATATTTTAATTCTTTACACATAATTGTCTATTTATAAATAATTATTTCATGTGTAAAACATACAATTTGTTTACATATGTATACATATATACCTTAAAGAACATAGTGTATATATGTCATAAACACACACACTGAAATATTTAGATGAATTAAAAGAAAATCTATGAAACAAGAATATAGGCCTCAAAATAGATCATATCTATAGCCATTACTCACATTTCACATAAACATTTTTATTGAAGAATTTTTCATGTGTTTTTATGATATTTGATTATATTTATTTCTGTCCAGGCAACACAACTTACGAGCCTTTCTCAGAGGAGCAATCACTCAAACTGACAACTTACACCACACTTCTGTTAGCAATAAACTGGGCTTTTTCTCTTTTTATTATTGAGTTGTAAGAGTTCTTTATATATCTGTATAAATAGCTTTAAAATCCCACATATGATTTGCAAATATTTTCCTCCTCTTCCGTAGGGTATCCTTTCACTTTCTTGGTTGTCTTTTGAAGCCCAAAAGGTTTTACTTTTGATGAAGGCCAATTTGCTTTTTCTTCTGTTGCTCTTTCTTCTAAGAATCCCTTGGCAAAGCCTTAGGGGCATGAAGATCTAGCCTTCTATCATCCCTCTGGGCCAACTTGCCTTCCAGACTATATTATCTTGCATCCCCACCAGCAATGTAGGAGTTCTAGTGGCTCCAAGTATCTTCACCAGCACTCAATACTATCCGTCACTTCTTCTGTTTTTCGTTAGCATTTCTGATAGGTGGGTATTCTAATAGGTAGCATTTCTAATAGGTTTCTAATGATTCATATCTCATTGTGGCATTAATTTCCCTAATAATGATGTGAGTCATATTCTCTCGTGCTTATTTAATATACATAAACTTTCTTTGAAGTGTTCAACTATTTTATCCATTAAAAAATCTGAGTTGTGGGGCACCTGGGTGGCTCAGTCGGTTAAGCGTCTGACTTTGGCTCAGGTCATGATCTCAAGTTCATGAGTTCGAGTCCTGTGTTGGGCGCTGTGCTGACATCTCAGAGCCTGAAGCCTGCTTCAGATTCTTTGTCTCCCTCTCTCTGCCCCTTCCCCGCTCACACTCAGTCTCTCTCTCTCTCTCTCTCAAAAATAAATATACATTAAAAAAATTTTAATTGAGTTGTTGTGTCCTTACTTTTGAGTTTTGAGAGTTCTTTATTCTGGATATAAGTTCTTTCTTAGAAATGTGATTTGTGAGTATTTTTCTTATCCTTTGCTTCCCTTTTTTCTTTCTTTCCCTCTTCCTTCCTTCCTTCCTTCTTTCCTTCCTTCCTTTCTTTCTTTTTCTTTTTTAGTTTATTTATTTGTTTTGAGACATAGAGAGCATGAATGGGAGAGGGCCAGTGAGAAAAGGTTCCCACGAACTGTGAGATTGTGACCTGAGCTGAAATCAAGAGCCAGACGCTTAACTGACTGAGCCACCCAGGTGCCCCTCTTTTTTTCATTTTCTTTTTTCTTTTTAAAGTTTATTTCTTTATTTTGAGAAGGTGAGTGAGCAAAACCAGGGAGGAACAGAGAGAGAGTGAGGGAGAGAGAGAATACCCTTGTCAGTGCAGAACCTGATGCAGGGCTGGAACCCACCAACCTTGAGATCATGATCTGAGTGGAAATCAAGAGTCAGACGCTTAACCGATTGAGACACCCAGGCATCCCTTTTTTTTTTTTTTTTTCATTTTCTTAACAGATATTTCGATTGACCTAACTCTAAATTCATTAATCCTGTCTTCTGCTATGTCTCCTCTGCTGTAAATCTCATGCATTGAGTTCATAATCTCTGTGTTTTTAGCTTTAGCATTATCCACTGATTTTTTTATAACTTCAATTTGTTATAGTTCTACATCTTTTCATCCATGATATCTATCTTGTCCTCTATCTTCTTCTACTTATTATTTTTTTTCTTGAGAGAGAGAGAGGGCACGAATGAACAAGGGGCAGACAGGAAGAGAAAGAGAGAGAGAATCCCATGAGGGGCAGAGAGAGAAAGGGAGAGAGAAGCGGGGCTCGAACTCACCTGATGCAGGGCTCCAACTCATGAACTGTGAGATCATGACTGAGCCACCAGGCGCCTCTCTACTTATTTTTTTGATACTTTTTTTTTAAGAAACAGAGAAAAAGAATCTCAAGCAGGCTCCATGCTCAGTGTGGAGCACAAACTGGGGCTCAATCCTACAACTCTGGATCATGACCTGAAGCCAAAATTAAGATGGGTGTTCAACCGATTGAGCCACCCAGGCACCCCATATCTTTTACTACTTATTAATAATAGTTATTTCAAAGTTTTTGTCTGGAAATTCCAATATCTGAATCATTTGCGGCTCTTTTTTCCTTTGGATCACCAGTCACTTTTTCCTGATTTTTTGCACATGTAACCATTTTACTAAAGTTTCTTTGGGGACACGTGGGTGGCTCAGTCGGTTGAGCCTCCGACTTCGGCTCAGGTCATGATCTCACGGTTTGTGGGTTCAAGCCCCACATTGGGCTCTGTGCTGACAGCTCGGAGCCTGGAGCCTGCTTTGGATTCTGTGTCTTCCTCTCTCTCTGTCACTCCCCCGCTCGTCTTGTTTCTCTCTGTCTCAATCATAAACATTAAAAAAAAAATGTAAAGTTTGTTTATTTATTTATATAGTATGAGCAGGGAAACAGCACGGCGGGGGGGTGGGGGGAGAGAAAGAGAGGATTCCAAGCAGGCTCTATGCTCCTCGATAAGCCTGATGTGGGTTGATCTCTAGACCATGAGATCATGAGCTGAGCCAAAACCAAGAGTCAGGTACTTAACTGCACCACCCAGATGCCCCACATCTAACCATTTTTTGTTTTGTTAAATTTTGTGTATGTTAGAAATGTAGAGCTCTCCAGATGATACTATCTTAGATCAGAGAGGATTACTCCTTTTTTATTTCAGGAAGATAATACAGGGACTGTGCTCTTGAATCCAATCCGAGATTGAATTGAGTTTCAGGTTTATAATTGATACGTAACTTGCATACAATAAATGCATGTATTTTAATTGGGTAGTTTGATAAGTTATAATAAATATACAACTATCTCTAACATCCAATCAAGAGATAAACTATTTCCAAATCCCTCAAAATACTCCCATTTGAATCTTGTCAAGTTTTTTTACTGAGATAAATGATTTTTCTTCTTTGTTATTATAGTAAACTATAATTGGTTCTCTTTTAAAATATTTTTTAATATTTATTTATTTTTGAGAGACAGAGACAGAGCACAAGTAGGAGAGGGGTAGAGAGAGAATGAGACACAGAATCCTAAGCAGCTCCAGGCTCCAAGCTGTCAGCACAGAGCCCAACTCAGGGCTCGAACCCATGAACTGCAAGATCATTAACTGAGCCAAAGTCAGATGCTTAACCGACTGAGCCACCTAGGAGCCCCAACTGGTTCTTAAATATGCATTCAATTTGCATTTCTGGGATAAATGTCACTTGGTCATGATGTTGGTTTTTTTTAATGTTTCACTTATTTCTGAGAGACAGAGACAGCGTGAGCAGGGGAGGGTCAGAGAGAGAGGGAGACACAGAATCTGAAGCAGCTCCAGGCTTCGAGCTGTCAGCACAGAGCCCGACGCGAGGCTCGAACCCACAAGCTGTGAGATCATGACCTGAGCCGACGCTCAAGTCGGATGCGCAACCGACTGAGCCACCCAGGCGCTCCATCATGATGTTTTATTTTTATTTATTGCTAATATTTTCTAATTATTATATGCTAATACTGCATTTAGGTTTTTGAATCTATATTCATTCATTGGCCTGTAATTTTCTTTCCTTAAAATACCCTTGCCAGGTTTCAGTATCAGGGCTATGCCAACCTTACGAAATGAGTTGGGAAGTGTTTCTTACTCCTCTATTTTCTAAGTATGGGTAGGATTATCCCTCTGTGAGTTCTTCCTCGTTTTATGGGTTGCTTAGAAGGATATTGCCTAATTTTCAAATATTTGGATATTTTAAGATGGCTTGTCATTATTTTTATATTTATTGTTATTAGAGAACATATCCTATATTTTCACCTATGGAGGCCTGATTTATGCCATCACATACAGTCTATATTAGTGAATACCTTATGGACACTTGAAAAAAGTGTGCATTCGGCAGATTCTACATGTAGAGGACGATAATGTCAATTAGGCCAGCTCATTCATAAGATTTCTCCAATACTTTATATCCTTCTGGACTTTTTATGTGTACTTGTTCTATTTGCTAATAATGGAAGGGAGTTCGTTAAAGTCTCCAATTATGAGTGTGCATTTTTCTATTTCTCCCTTTAGCTCTACCCATTTTTAAACAGCTTTATTGAGGGATAATTCATACACCATTGAATTTGCCCACTTCAGTGTTCAGCTCAGAGACTTTCAGCGAATTGGTAGGTATGAGCCCCTCACCACAACCCAGTGTCACCACCTCCAGGCGCTCCCCTCACTTCCGTTCGCAGTTAGTCCGCGCTTGTAAGCCCAGCCCAAGGCAACCAAAGTCCAGACATTTTCACTTAAATAGAAAATCTAGTCTAGTCTTTTGTGTCTGGTTCCTTTCTTGCCGCAACTATGTTGTACGTCTTTTTATTGCAAAAAAAAAAAAAAAGTATTTTACTGTATGGACATAGCACGTTTTCTTTATCCACTCACTAGCTGTTTTGAATTTTTTCCAGTATTTGGTTATTAAGAGTAATTCTCTGGGAACTCACATACTCTGCAAGGTTGGGGGGCTGCCCTGTAGGATGCTCTCTACGCCCTGATTTAAGAACCAACATGCACAGTCTCTGCCGTACCTGTAATGCAAAGGGTCCCACCTTGAAAATAAATTCTACTCTAAGTAAAACAGGGAACCTAACGCGGGAAGTTGGTTACACAGGTGAGAGGAGGGATGAGAAGCCGGAGCGGGTGGGGAGGTGTCCGAGAAGCAAAACCAGGTGCAAAAGCAGGCGTTCATGACCATCACTCAGCAGGGGGACACACGGAGGAGGTGGGTACTGGGTCCCCAATCCAGGGTCACCCAGCGGGAGCTGCAGCCACAGCATGTCTACTTAGGAGCAGCTGCAGTGACAGAGGAGACACGACCATTGCTGGAGGTTACCTGAGGCCCAGATGGAAGAACTATCTTGTTTGGTTTACTCATCTCACACCCTTCAGTTTCCCCGAATTCACGTAGAAGCACTGGGTACGGGAGAGTGGGCTGCACTGGTGGGGCCGCCTTCCCCAGGCCCGGGAGCAGGGCAGGTGGGGGAGGGGGTGGGTCTGAAGCCCAGGCAGGTCCAGGGCCGGCATGGCTACGCACTCTGTTATTTGGCACCCTTCCTTCTCATGCTCCTGTGACACACACATGTGACGGTAAGATAATAGTGCTGTCCTGCCTATCACGAATGGGCTAATCACACAGCGACACTCTCATCCTCTCCCCAACAAGAGAAAATACAAAGTCCTAGGAGTCCTCATTTATATCTCAAGTCTAGAGTCTCTAAGCACAATGTGACTTTTCTCGATCTCATGATCTATGAACTAAATTCTAAAATGAAAACTCATCAATGTTTCACATCAAAACAAAAAAGGCGCCTGAGGGGCGCCTAGGTGGCTCAGTCGGTTGAGCTTCCAACTTCAGCTCAGGTCATGATCTCGGGAGTTCAAGCCCCAAATCGGGCTCCATGCTGACAGCTCAGAGCCTGGAGCCTGCTTCAGATGCTCTGTGTCCCTCTCTCTCTGCCCCTCGCCCATGTATATGCACCCTACCTCTCTCTCTCTCTCAAAAATAAACATTAAAAAAAAAAAAAAAGAAATGTCCCTGAAAAATAATAGCAGGATATGTTTTGTGCATATTTTATTTTCACCAGCTCCATTTCTCATATGTTTAGGTGATGAGCAATGCAGTTGAGAGCGTTTCGTTCGCGCACTTGGTCATATGCTAACTTGCGTTCTCGCCCCTGCATATTTAATATGAATAACAATCTGGACATAACTGGTGACTCAGAAGAGGCAGGAGATTTTACTGAAAAACTCCAGCCTCTATTATTGAACACAGAGCATGGTAAGTGGTCCCGAGAACATTTACATATGCCAAAAAGTATCTGGCAATATAATTTAAACTATTTGTTAAATAACTGAATCTTTGGTACGGCTTATCTTCTATTATAGTACAAGACAAACGATATACATTGTGCAGCATTCCGGGGAGATGCTGTGCTATAAACATGACACTTACTGTGTTCACAGATTAATTTCACATATGTATGAAATTCTTTAAATCCATAACATGTAGCCATACTCAGGAATATAAGCAATGGACTTTCTACTTGGCTGTCACAATTACTGAACATATTCATACACAGACAGACAGATCTTTATAGCTTCATATGCTCATTGTTTAAAATTGAATATATAATCTTTTCATTAAAAGATGCAATACCGTAGTTGGAGATTGACTTTTTTAACATTTCTATGGACAAATTTTCCCATATTCCCTGAAATCAGTATTTTTGTCCTCAATATGAATAACTTGATTTACAATGAGACTAGACTACTGGCTGAGTGCTTCTCTCTACTGTCTTTGCTACATTTGCTCCACACATAGCCTTCCTCTCCCATTTGGCGTTCTGAAGTTTAAGGAAGCAGAACTTCCTGCCAATGCCTTGCCGACACTCACAGCATTCACAGAATTTCTATAAATGTGTTTTATGATATAGAGAGAAGTGTGATTACTTTCTTAAAAGCTTCTCACATTCACTCTATTTCTGGGGTGCCTGCTCTATGTGAATTCTCTGATGTATCATGAGGTGTGATTTCTGGGAAAAAGCTTTCCCACAAGCGCTGCATCCACAGGGCTTCTCTCCTGTGTGAGTTCTCTGATGTATGATGAGCTGGGACTTCCAAATAAATGCTTTCATACATTCCTTACATCCATAGGGCTTTTCTCCTGAATGGGTTTTCGCATGTCTAAGGAGGGGCGACTTGCCACTGAAGGCTTTCCCACATTCGCGGCATCCATACGGCTTCTGTCCTGAATGGATTCTCTGATGTTTACTGAGACTTGACTTCTCTCTGAGGGCTTTCCCACATTCGTTGCATTTATTGGGCTTTTCGTCTATATGGGTTCTCTTATGAGTAATAAATTGTGACTTCCCACTACAGCCTTTCCCACATTCACCGCATGCATAGGGTCTCTCTCCTGTATGACTTCGGTGATGAATAATGAGCTGTGACGTCTGAGAGAAGACTTTGTGACACTCGCAGCATTCATAAGGTTTCTCTCCTGTGTGAGTTCTCTGGTGTGTAACAAGATGTGACTTTCTAGAGAAGGCCTTCCCACACTCACATCCATAAAGTTTCTCTCCTGTGTGAATGGTCTGATGCGTCACAAGGTGTGACTTCTGGGAAAAGGCTTTGCCACATTCACTACATTTAAATGGTTTCTCTCCTGTGTGAGTTCTCTGATGTACAATGAGCCGTGACTTCTTGCTGATTACTTTTCCACAATCGTTACATTCATAGCACTTTAACCCAACATGAGTTTTTTCATGTTCGGTATAGAAAAAGGATTTCTCATATCTATTGAACTTACCAGGTTTCCTTCTTCCACGGTTTCCAGTCTCCGTAAATAAATCCAAAGAGTATTTCAAATGTTTTCCATTTGAGACACACTTATTGGACTTTTGCTTTAAAGGTGCGAGGCTCATGCAGGACTGAAATGGTTCTCCGCTTGCATTAGTGTCATGGACGTGTTCCGATTTTTTAATCCTGTCTTGGATTTCTCGGTGCCAAGCTTTGTAATCATCAACTTTCCAGTATTCTAGAAAAGAGAAAGATAATCACGTTTTGTAAATTCAATAACTGTGAACCAGATGAACTAGAAGTGCAGAAACAATCATGCACAGCTATACCATTTGGGAAATAAAATTAAATAAAGTGCTCTCATGGAAACTGAGGTAGAAAATCAATAACAGATACAGAAAAGGGAAAAAAACCCACTTTGCCCAAATAGGTTGCTCGAGGCCGTGATATAATAATCTGTCCTAAGCAAAGGTAGGGTTTCATTTGGGCACAGTCAGCATTAAAAAGTTGCACCAGGGGGCGCCTGGGTGGCTCAGTCGGTTAAGCGTCTGACTTCGACTCAGGTCATGATCTCATGGTTTGTGGGTTCGAGCCCCGCGTCGGGCTCTGTGCTGACAGCTAGCTCAGAGCCTGGAGCCTGTTTCAGATTTTGTATCTCCTCTTTCTCTGACCCTCCCCTGCTCGCGCAGTGTCTCTCTCTCTCTCAGAAATAAATAAAACATTAAAAAAATTTTTTTAAATAAATTAAAAGTTGCACTAGAAGGTAGGCAATGATGACACCAAAGTTATTCCTTTGGTTACAGGCATAGGAGTAAACTTCCATTAAAGAAATCAAGGAGAGAATAGAAGAAATGACCTCGGGTATGTAATAGTAATCTGAGGTATTTAACAATGAAAAGAGAAAGAAAATAGGAGGGAATTAGAATGATGAAAAGAAAAAAATCACAATGAATTCTTGGTAGAAGAGAAAAGAAAAGGGATCTACCAGCAGGATACACTCGTGGTGTGGGAGGGAAAAAGCACATACGTGGCCTGACGTGAGGAGGGTTGAGCTGCTCAGTACAGACCAGAGAAGCACACCTCACTCTAAAATCAAAGCACAGATGAACAGATTATCTTCATACAGATAAGTTATACATATAACATCTGGGTATCTGAGAAGCTCATATCCGTGGTTCTGAGTCCCCTCTAAAGGTTTAGTGATTTCAACAATTATCTAAACAACATTTCAGAGCTGCCCACCCTTCATTGTCTTTACATCCACTGTAAACTGACATTATTCATTTATTTTTTAATTTTAGAGAAAGAGAGAGATCAGGAGAGGGGCAGAGGGAGAGAGAATCCCAAGCAGGCTCCATGCTCATCGCTGAGCCTGATGCAGGGCTTGATCCCATGACCCTGGGATCATGACCTGAACCCAAATCAAGAGTCGAATGCTCAACTGACTGAGCCACCCAGGCACCCCTAAACTGGCATTGAAATTCCACCATCTCACATGTGACTCACCTGAAAAGCTCTGGCTTGGGACCTCTTCACCTATTGTCCATGGCTGCTCTCGCTCCAGTTTGAAGATCACATCTGGTTTGATAAGTTGAAATCCTGTATATGAAAAATCACACATGACTTGAGCCCAATTTTTGGGGCTCAGGCTTCTAAGAATAACTGAATGCTTAGTTTCAGAGGCTGTGCCGTGAGGCCTTCCATCTGGGATGTGCATAACGCTCAAGACAAAACAGCGCTGGGGCACCTGGGTAGCTCAGTCAGTTGGGCAACCATGATCTCATGGTTTGTGGGTTCAAGCTCCGCGTCGGGCTCTGTGCTGACAGCTCAGAGCCTGGATCCTGTTTCGGATTCTGTGTCTCCCTCTATCTCTCTGACCCTCCCTCCCCCGCTCATGCTGTCTCTCTCTCTCTCAAAAATAAATAAAACATAAAAAAAATGTTTTAAAAGACAAAACAGGGCTAAGAATTTGTGAATTCTTTTTTTTTAATCTTTTTTAACGTTTATTTATTTTTGAGACATAAAGACAGAGCACGAGCTGGGGAGGGGCAGAGAGGGAGGGAGACACAGAATCTGAAGTGGCCTCCAGGCTCCAAGCTGTGAGCACAGAGCCCAATGCGGGGATCCAACACACTGACCACGAGATCATGACCTGAGCCAAAGTTGGACGCTCAACCTACTGAGCCACCCAGGCGCCCCAGAATTTGTGAATTCTTTTTTTTAAAGTAATTTTTTTTAATGTTTTTTTATTTATTTCTAGGAGAGAGAGAAACAGCGTGAGCAGGGGAGGGTCAGAGAGAGAGGGAGTCACAGACTCTGAAACAGGCTCCAGGCTCCGAGCTGGCAGTTAGCACAGAGCCCGACGTGAGGCTCGAACCCACGAACCGCGAGATCATGACCTAAGCGAAAGTCGGACGCTTAACCGACTAAGCCACCCAGGCGCCCCCAGAATTTGTGAATTCTTAAACTAAATCCTAAGTCACTGCATACCTCAAAGGCCCCAATTTATAGTAAATGAACAGGAAACGACAAATGCATGGGCGGAGTCTGGGTCTGCACAAGAAGATGTCCTTACCCAGGGACACGAGGCTGCTCACGTTCTCCAACATCACATTTCTGTACAGGTTCTTCTGAGCAGAGTCCAGGAGCTGACACTCGTCCCGTGTGAAGCTCACAGCCACATCCTCAAATGACAACGACTCCTGAAAGAGCATGTTTCTACTGAATCTGAAGACACGGACGCCAGATAATAAAGGAAAGGCGGGAAGACCCTGGAGTGGGAGCTTTCAGGAACCGTCATGCAAATGTGCTTGGTTCCCGGGAACAAATGGAAACTATTCTGAGCTGGATGCCAGTTCCCTCTGTTCTGTCTCTCTTCCATCTAGAGTCCGTCGTGTGACCGTGTGCTGGCGATGGGACCTGCAAGGTGTGTGAGGCCATCTGCAGGGCAGCTGCTGCTTCCGGAGAAGAGCGAGATGCTGATGGTGCCCTCTCCCCTCTCCCCTTCCTCCTGCTTCTGCTGCAGACGTTACTCTTGGAGCTGCTGAAGCCACGCTGGGCTGAGACAAGGCAAGTGAAGGGCGGCAGAGCAGAAACCTGGAAACACCCTTCGTCCTTTATGACCCCGGTCGTGTGCTGTGCCTGCCCAGGGCCACCTGCTTCCAGGCGTCTTGCAGGAGAAAGTTCAGTAGCCTTATTATCAGAGCTCCCGCTATTTGTAAATGAAGTCGTCCCTGGTACGTTGATTTTGACCATTCTTATCATGATTCAGTATATAGGCTCTTTATCATATACCTGGTTCTGCATTATACCTTATTCAAGAACTAGAAGTCTTTTAAAAATCCTGTAGTGTTTTAAGTAAGATAGTATGACAGAATGTTTTTCGGCCCACAAGTGTGCGAGGTGCCACTCCAGTGTCGTCAGCACGAAGGTGAACGGGATTCATTCTGTCCTCACTGGGACTCAGTCTTGTTCGCTGGGTCAAGTTACCACAGACGCTGGGGCCGAAGAACGTACGTGGTACAGCTACAGCTGTAAGGGTTATCATTCACTCCTTAGACTGCCACAAACGCAAACTTTTCAATATCTAGAGAAGCCAAGAATGTGGATGAATGCACCGCGGGTGTGGTGGTGCAGAGTCGTCTTCTGTGCGCCAGCAGCGGGGACAGTCACCTTCTGTGCGCCAGCAGCGGGGACAGTCACCTTCTGTGCACCAGCAGTGCCGCCCGCTGGGCTCACACCTTAGAGCAGGGGCTGCAAACTGCCAAGCCCAGGCCAGCGCTTCGATATTAAAATAAAGTTTCTTGAAAGTGAGCCTCCAGCCAACTGTTCGCGAATGATCCGTGACTCTCTCACAGGAAACGCAGCGGAGGTGAGCAGTTGTGTCCGGGAATGCATGGCTGGAAAAGCCCAAAATATTCACCTTCTGCTCCTGCCTTAGAGACTTTCTTGTATGTGTGTACCCGGCAACAAAGACATCAGTGTCTAAAACAGCAAATTGGAGGGGGCGCCTGGGTGGCTCAGTTGGTTAAGCATCCAACTTCAGCTCAGGTCATGATTTCACAGTCTGTGCATTCAAGCCCCATGTCGGGCTCTGTGCTGACAGCTCAGAGCCTGGAGCTGCTTCAGATTCTGTGTCTCCCTCTCTCTCCCCCTCCCCTGCTCACACTCTACCTCTGTCTCTCTCTCTCTCTCTCTCAGAAATAAACATTAAAAAAAATTTTTTTAATAAAACAGCAAATCTGAAAATGCTCAACATCTATTGACAAGAAAATAGGTAGTGACAAAGCAAACAGTGATCAGCCAGCAGTGGAAATACACAGACTTATACGGAACATGGATGAAACTTGAAAACACACTTGTGGGAGCGCCTGGTTGGCTCAGTCAGTTATGTGTCTGATTCTTGATTTTGGCTCAGGTCTTAATCTCACGGTTCATGGAATCAAGCCCCATGTCAGGCTCTGCACTGACAGTGCAGAGCCTGCTTGGGATTCTCTCTCTCTCTCTCTTTCTCTCTCTCTCTCTCTCCCCCTTTCTCTGTCCTATCCCCTGCCTCAGAATAAATAAATAAACATTAAAAAAAAAAGAATGAAGACAGAATGGGACCTCTACTTCCAACTCAACGTAGGAAGATGCAAAGGACCCCTCTGCTCCCGTTAACCTGTGACTACAGTTTCCTATATATGAGTAGAGACTTCTGGACACACAGTTTTGAGGACTTCCAAGTCAGAAAGAAGAGAGCCCTGGACAGATTAGCAGGGAGCTGTAGCAGGTGCTATACCTGGGGGAGGGGCCTGACTGCACGTGGATAGACAGTGGAGCAGGTGACACAAGCCTGAGGGACTTACCAGGAATCTGGAGAAATTAACCAAGGCATGGACAAGGATAATGCCTGGTGAGAAAAACAGGGACCTGGAAGCACCCTGATACACAAAGACTGCTCAGCCCGACAATTTCCTCTCCACTCCACTGGAATTTGGCCAAGAAAGTGCAGAAGAAAAAAAAAAGCGGTGTTTCAGGGCTCCCTAAACCACCCACACATTCACTAATCTATTAGAAGGACACACGAGACTTGCCACAGCTGTACACGGCTAAAGTGTTACAGCAGCGCAGTGAGCACACACAGATAGATCAGTACGGGAAAGCCAGGCAGGGTCTGGAGGGATCTAAGCGCAGTAGCCCTAAGCTCTCCCTCTCCTACGAGGGGTCCCACAGAGCACACTCTACCCTGCCTATGACAATGCAGCAACTTTTGTATGATATATGTGTCCAGAAAAGACCATTAGAGATTCACCACCCAAGATTTTTTTTATTATCTTATTTAAAAAATTTTAACCCAAGATTAAATATATACATGTGTGTGTGTGTGTATATACATATGTATGTACATATGTATATACTTGAGAGACAGAGAGCGTGAGCGAGAGCAGGGAGGGGCAGAGAAAGAGAGGGAGAGAGAGAATCTCAAGCAGGCTCTGTGCTGTCAGCACAGAGCTGGACACAGGGCTTGATCTCACAGACCGTGAGATCATGACCTGAGCCGAAATCAAGAGTTGGACACTTAACTGACTGAGCCACGCAGGCGCCCCACCACCCAAGATTTTTAATGGAGGCTGGTCACACAGGCACCCTTCTGCCTGGCAGCTACCAAAATGAAAGCAAAAGGAAAGCAGCTGTTCGCCATGAATCATGCTATTTATCCAGTACAGGTGCAGTGACACACCTTTATCAAGTAAGGAGCTTTGCACAGGCTAAGTTTCCACATGCCCACCTTGCACGGAGGCCTTTTAAAAGATAGGTGCCTCAGGCCAACTATGTTAACTTCCCCAACCCCCACACAGGTGGAAAGCAGAGAAAAATTCACAGTTCTTCACAGTTTTGCAATGCTTAGATCCTAGGAGTCTTCCGGCATTGAATATGTACATGAACCAAAATTAACTGAAACTGCAGTCCAACTCCCTCTCAGGTCACACAACAAAAAGATTAAAAGGTGTAAGTAGAGGAGGCTAGGGGTGAAGCTAATTATCGGTGGCCCTAATCTAAATTTAATTGTGAACTGGTGCACCTGACTGGGTGGCTCAGTTGGTGAAGAGTCTGACTTCAGCTCAGGTCATGATCTCCTGGTTTGTGAGTGCAAACCCCGCACTGGGCTCTGGGCTGACAGCTCAGAGCTCGGTTTGGATTCTGTGTCTCCCTCTCTCTCTTTCAGAAATAAACATTAAAAAATTTAAAAAAAAAAAAAAAAAAAAAAGAGTGATTTTAAGCCAAACACAAGATCTGGATTTTACATCCTATATAGGATATTATCCCTAGAAAATAGTATATTTAATTTTGAAACAAATATTTCAAGGCAAACATCACACAAATTTTAGGCCCTACTCTTCAACCATCGCATTGAAACATTAGAAGGAATCATTAAAAGAGTTTTTATTAGAACTTGAACGGAGGGGACACCTGGGTGGCTCAGCTGGGTGAGCATCCAACTCTTGATATTGGCTCAGGGTTGTGGGATCAAGCCCTGAGTCTGGCCCCACACTGAATGTGGAGCCTGCTTGGGATACTCTCTCCCTCTGCGCCCCCCTCCATGCTCACGCTCGCTCACTCTCTCTCTAAAAAATAAATAAATATAAATAAATTAATTAAATTAAAAATAAAATTTAAAAACTTGAATGGAAAAAAATCTTGATCTACTGGCCAAACAGCAGAATGTACCTAGGGGAAGAGGGCATACGTAGTGTGAATCACCACACTGACGAACTCTGCAAGAATAAAGATGAGAAGAAACGAAGTCAAACATATTAAACGTTTTTAAACTCAGAGGATAGATCCAGAAGAGAATATCCATTAAGCATTCCAAAACTGGAGAAAATGGAGAATAAAGGGGGAAGAAATAATCAGTGAAACAAAAGAAGAAAAGTCCCCAAAGTTGAAGGCATACAAGAGCTTTTCCAACTGAAAGCAGTAAAAAAATTGTGAATTAAGACAAACAAACAAAAACATGACAGGACGCCTCGGCGGCTCAGTAGGTTAAGTTTCTGACTGCAGTTCAAGTCATGATCTGAAGGTTCCTGGGTTTGAGCCCAGCATCAGGCTCTGTGCTCACAGCTCAGAGCCTGGAGCCTGCTTCAGGTTCTGTGTCTCCCTTTCTTTCTGCCTCGTCTCCGTTTGTGCTCACTCTCTCTCTCTAAAGTGAATAAACATTTAAAAAAATGTGAATAGGGGTGCCTGGGTGGCTCAGTCTGTTAAGTGTCTGACTTCGGCTCAGGTCATGACCTCACGGTTCGTGGGTTCGAGCCCCATGTCAGGCTCTGTGCTGACAGCTGGCTCAGACCCTGGAGCCTGTTTCAGATTCTGTGTCTCCCTCTCTCTCTGACCCTCCTCTGCTCATGCTGTCTCCCTTTAAAAAAAAAAATGTGAATTGGGGGGATGGGCATGGAGGAGGACACTTGTGGGGATGAGCACTGAGTGTTATGTGGAAACTAATTTGACAATAAACTATTTGTAAAAAAAAAAAAAAATGTGAATAAAACTGTTATACCCAGACACATCCGTATGGATATAGAGGAAAATGCAATGAAAACCACAAGGTACTATTTCACACCCACTAGAATGGCCACAGACAGTAACAGTGTTGGTGAGAAGGTGGAGAAATTGAAGCCCTTATATATTATAATGGGATTATAAAATGAAACAGACACTTAAAAAAAAGTTTATCAGTTCTTCAAAATGTTAAATATAGTTATGACATGAACCTAGGGATTCCCATTCCTAGGTATGTGCCCAAGAGAACAGAAAACATATATGCAAATGTTCACAGTAGCATCAGCCATAATAGCCAAAATGTGGAAATAATCCAAATGTTTAGGAAATGAGGAACTGATAAACAAAATGTGGTATAGTCACACACTAGACTATTATTATTCCACAACAAAAGGTAATAAAGTATTAATATATGTCCCAATTTGAAAGTAAGCTATGTGAAAGAAGCCAGTCACAAAAGAACAGGTGTGATTCCATTGATATGAAACGGGTAGAATGAGCAAATCCAGAGACACTGAAAGCATATTCTGGTTGCCTAGAGCTGGGGTGGGGTGGGGGGGGGGAAATGGGGAATACCTACTAAAAAGGTGGGTTCCCTTTTAGGAGGATGAAAATCCTCTAAAATTAGATTGTGGTTGAACAATTAGATGGTTGCGGAGGTCTCTTAACTTACTAAAATACAGTAAATGGTTCACTTTAAATGGGTGAACTGTGTGGAACCATAACTGAGGAAATAAATTAATTACTCACCTGGGACTTGGTCATTTTCTGCCACTCTTGGGAAATGGCCAGTAACTCGAGGCTCTGCTCTATCCTTCTTGACTCTGTGAATCTTCTGGACTCCTATTTTAATGGTCAAATTAGTCTCTGGTCAGGACTCTCTTCACCAAGGACTTGCCTCTGGGACTTTTTTGTCTCAAATTACTTCGTGGAAACTGGTATCTGTTGAATCAGTTAACAAAGTCTCTTTAGTAGATGCAGATCTCCCTCTTGCTGAAAACTCACCTTCCTTCATTTAAAGCTCAAACTGGGTTTTCTATAGACTCTAAACAGACTTTAAATGGGTGATGGGTATTAAGGAGGGTACTCGTGATGAGCACTGGGTGTGGTATGTAAGTGTGAATCACTAAATTCCACACCTGAAGACAATTTTACCATATATGTTAACTAACTAGAATTTAAATTAAAACTTGAAATTAAAAAAAAAAAAAAAAGACTCTCAGGGTGCCTGGGTGGCTCAGTCACTTAAGTATCCAACTCTTAATTTTGGCTCAGGTCACGATCTCACAGTTCTTGGGATCGAGCCCTGCGCTGGGCTCCACAGAAGAGTAGAGTCAGCTTGGGGTTCTCTAACTCTCTGCCCCTTCCCTGTTCATGCTCTCTCTCTCTCTCAAAATAATTAAATAAACTTTTTAAAAAGACCATAAACAGACCGAACAAGGACTCAAATAGTAGGGTATGCAGAAGGAACCCCACAGCATTAATAGCAGCATTTAACCAAGATTTCATTGTCTCTCAACGTGAGGAAGGAAGACAGCAATTGTGTGTGTGTGTATGTGTGTGTGTGTAAAATATACAGCAAACGGAAAATAAGAACATCAATTTCATTTAAAAATGTTTTTAACGTTTATTTATTTTTGGGAGAGAGAAAGAGAGAAACAGAGTGTGAGCAAGGGAGGGGCAGAGAGAGGGAGACACAATCTGAAGCAGCTCCAGGTTCTGAGCTGTCAGCACAGAGCCCAATACTGGGCTCAAACCCACAAATTGTGAGATTATGACCCGAGCCAAAGTCAGATGCTTAACCCATTGAGCCACCCAGGCATCCCATGAACATCAATTTCATTTTTATTTTTTTATTTTTTTTTTTAAATATTTTTATTTATCTCTAGGAGAGAGAGAGAGAGACAGCGTGAGCAGGAGACGGTCAGAGAGAGAGGGAGACACAGACTCTGAAATAGGCTCCAGGCTCTGAGCTGGCAGTCAGCACAGAGCCCGACGCGGGGCTCGAACCCACGAACCGCGAGATCATGACCTAAGCGAAAGTCGGACGCTTAACCGACTAAGCCACCCAGGCGCCCCAATCAATTTCATTTTTAAATAAAAGGCATGAAGAAAAGAGGAAAGTGAATCCAACCATTCATGAAAGGAATAATTCAGCAGAGTTTCTCCTCAAAATACAACAAAATAGTTCATTTTAAGCTCATAATGTTCTTTGAATTCTAAATTAGTTAATACATGTAAATACCTTAGAACTATGAATGGCACATAAACATTTAGTAAATACTAGTTAGTGGTCTTACTATTACAGGACATGCTTATAGAGAAATCAGAAAATACATATCAACTAACAATTATTATCCATAATCCCACTGCTTCAAAGGTACCTCTCTCATAGGGTGTTAGAAATCATGCTGACATTATTACAAAATTGTGATCTTACAGTCTTCTTAAATTTTTGAATTGCCTCTTATGCTATATAGTATACCCACATTCAGACCAATAAATATAACTGTAGACCGGTGATTATATTGTATAAAAACTCAGTCCATTTTTAACCAACATCTGATATCCAGGTATCCTTCGTCTTCAAACCCTACAGCCACCCAATCATTAGCCTCAAAGACCTCCTAGTCAATTCCATAGCTCACTAATGAACCATTTGCAAAAGCCCTTTCACCACTTACTCCACCAATCATACTCCCAACAAGCCCTGTGAGTCCCGGTCACCAGACACAGTTGGCCCATCACTAACTCCCACAACCCTATCACACCAATAAGTCCCTCATTCACCCGCAAACCTATTAACGCCCACAGGCTTCCCGATGACTCCTCCATCTCCTCAACTGTCCAAATCTACTATGTCCCCAGTCATTCCCATAGTCCCCCAGTTACAGCCAAATGTCCACCAGTCTCTGACTTCCAACTCCAGGCTACCAAGTCATTCACTCCATAGTTCCACAATCACTACTCTTTTTTTTTTTTTTTTTAAGGCAGGCTGTGCACCCAACCTGGGGCTTGAACTCACAACCCTGAGATCAATAACTGCACACTCCACTGACTAAGCCAGCCAGGTGCCCCTATACTCGTCTAATGACTGATACGCGGCCTTCCTAATCACTCAGTTCCTCAGCCACCAGGCATCCTAATCCTCATCTCTGGATTCCCCAGTTCCTGACGTAAACTGACATCCCACCGTGAGTCCAGAATTGGTGACACAAACAGCACCCCACACACCTCCACCGGCCTCGGAAACCACTCATCCCTGAGGCACGGCGACAAGTTAGCGAGAAAGTCCTCCTCCGGTGACGTCCCCCCACTCACAGAGTTCTTGCAAATCCCAGCAATCCCTACACCACACAAAACCCCAATCTGTCGCCTGAAAATACTCAACTTCACGCACCTTCCGACCAGCAAATTCCATTTGCCCTTCACGAGTCCCACCGGGCACTCCGTTTCCGCCCTCCACAGCTGCCCCGATCACTGACACCTCGAAGCGCCCCAAGGCCGCGCCACTGCTACCCTGAAACCAGCGCAGGCCTGCGGCCCGGTCCTCCCCTCGCCGAAGGTGGCTTTAAGGCACGAATGCTTTAAATCCCTAATTCGGTCCCTCCACTGTTTGCAGACCCCCAACGCCGCCCTAACAGGTCCACAACCACCCCTCGCCCCACGCCTGCACTGGCTTAGGACCTGCCATCCCCCCCCCCCCCAACTCCGCCAACATTCACCCTGACAGGCCCCGATCGCTCACCTCCGCGTCACTGGGCCCACCCGCCCTCCCCACGGGCGGTCTCCCACCCCCGGAGCCCCCTCTTCCGGTCCTGCCTGGCCGCCTCGCCGCCCCAAACCCACTGCCCCACACGCTGCTCCGACCCGCAGGACGCACACCCAGGGCACGCGGGGCCGGCGCGGGCCCCCAGGCCGCCCCAGCGCCGCAGCCCGCCTCCTCCCTGCCCTTGCTCCCGCTGCGGCAGTAGCACCGAGACTCACGGGGCCCTGCGGAAGTGTGTGCGCAGAACTACATTTCCCAGAGTGCCGCTCGCCCCGGAGCTCCATCTCCCAGGGGGCTCCGCGGCGAGCCTGTCCGTAAATTCCCAAGGCTTTTCGCGAGCCCTCGGGTTGCAGGGCGCCGGCTGGGGGTGCGCGCGGACGGACAGATCCTGGAGTTGGTGGTTTCTCGTTCCTTCCAGCTGAGAACCTCTCAGTCAGGGAGAACATGCAACTTAACACCTAACTCCGGTGCTAACGAAGCAGGGGCTTGATTGTGCTTGGAGGACACGGAGACAGGAAAGCAGTCGGGTGCCCAGCTGGCTCACTTGGCGGAACGTGCCACTCTGGATCTCCGCGTTGTGAGTCGAGCCCCACTTTGGGTGTAGAGAGTAAAAATAAAGTATTAAGGAGTGCCTGGGTGGCCCAGTCAATTAAGCCTCCGACTCTTGATACCTGCTGAGGTCATGGTCCCAGGGTCCTGAGATCAAAACCCACACTGGGCTCTACGCTGAGCCTGGAACCTGGTTAGGATTCGGTTTCCCTCTGCCTGTTCCCTGCTTGCGCGTGTGCGCGCGCTCTCAAAACAATTTTTAAAAGTTAAAAACTAAAATTCTTAAAAAAAAAAAAAAGGGGGTACCTGGGTGGCTCAGTCCGTTGAGTGTCTCAAGTTCAGCTTAGGTCATGGTCTCACAGCTGGGGAGTTGGAGAACTGCTTGGGGCTCACTGCTGTCTGTGCAGAGCTTGCGTGGAATTCTCTCCCTCTCTCGCTCTACCCCTCCCCTGCTCTCACTCTCTCTCAAAAATAAAAGTAAAATAAACTAAGTAAATCAAATCTTTGGGGGGAAGACAAGAAAGGAATCCAAGGACAAGTGCATCTCCCATGGGCCGCAGCACTTGACCTGCGGTGTGGAATCCAGGCCTCGTCCTGCACTGACCATGTGGTTTAATGAGGATTCGGATTAGGCGATATCTTACACAGGAGGCACAGAGTAGATGTGAGTAAACCTTCTTACACAGTGTGCCTCATCTCTACTTTTCTTAGAGGCTGTGCTCTTGGTATCACTGAAAGTATACTACTCTTTTAAGCCTCAAAGGATTAGGAGACCCCTCAGTTTATTTTTATTTTTTTTTTAATTTTTTTTTTAATGTTTTATTTATTTCTAGGAGAGAGAGACAGCGTGAGCAGGGGAGAGTCAGAGAGAGAGGGAGTCACAGACTGAAACAGGCTCCAGGCTCCGAGCTGGCAGTCAGCACAGAGCCCGACGCGGGGCTCGAACCCACGAACCGCGAGATCATGACCCAAGCGAAAGTCGGACGCTTAACCGACTAAGCCACCCAGGCGCCCCCCTCAGTTTATTTTTAAAAAAAGGCCATTTTACCTCTGCACAGACCCAGACCCCAACTTCGTGAGCCAAGGGCTGGGCAGAGCATTAACTCCTAACACTGCCAACAAGTGAATGAAGAGCTGGTCTCTTGATGTTTCAGGTGTATTTCGATGATAAAAGTGTTGGAAACTGGCGAAGGCTCAGATGTGGTTGGGATATCTAGCTGAATGGAAGCTAGAGTTCACTGTTACCAATAATCACACTCACACATACTAATTCATTTAACAGTTTACTCAGTAAACATAGAGGTACAGAGTTTTCTTTTCAAATACAGCAGAGAGAAGTGCTGTGCAATAGTCTGAGCTCGCACAGCTCCCCCAGGCACCCCAGCTCTCCAGGTGCACCGGCAGTGGAAACACAGGCCAGCAGTTTACACACTGCTTCTCACCAAAGGGATGACAGCTGACCTTTCTCATGAACTGTCTGCCCTGTCTTTGTATGAGGCACAGCTGGCCCACATCTGCAATGTGATCGCCTGACACATTCCGCTCTGTACACACACACACACACACACACCAGAATAAGTATATATGACTTGCTCATGCACTTAGAGCTGCCCTGTGTTCACGAGGGTATGAGAGAAACCCACACGGCCATTCTGATGGCTGCAGTGGTGGCAACTCTGTGGTTTAAATGCTTCCTTAACATGACCACTCTCTAACACTAGAGTTAATCTGCTTCCCCATCTTGGGAATCTCAGCTTGATATGTTTTTTTTTAATAAATAATCTTAATGCTAGGAACCACAGCAATGCTGTAAATGAGAACCTAATTACACATGTCACTTCACTTGTATTTCTCTTACCAGTGGCTGCTTCTATAGCTGCGCTATTTGTTGGGCGCTTTTAATGATTTAGGTGTTGTAAAATACCTATGTATGATAATTAAGTCATTCAAAAAAGTTAGTGTTCCCTGGATTATTTAATCTTAACATCTGAGAGTAACAGGCTCAATGACAAGATGTCAACACTACCTGGATACAATGAGTAATAAGACTCCCAAAGGAAATAAAGAGTTACCAGATGGCATCACAGGTTCACAGGTGGGGTGTGCCACACCCGGAGGAGCCACTTAACTTGGCTACTGGTCATGCCTGTGAGCCTGTCACGAGATGTTACACCGCCTGCTTCTACACTGCAGACAGACATCATGAGATAAAGTTTTCTAAGATAAGGAAAGTGAGCATGGCCTGTCTCTTCAGCACGTGACAAAGGGGTGGGGAGGGAAAAGCTGTTATGTAGAAGCCACTGTACCGTCACCTAGAGGCACACGGCACTGTTGCAGAGACACCACCACAGCTGACTGTCACAGTGCTAGTCCGGTTATGCCCAAGCCTTGAAATATTTGTTTCATTTGCTAACTAACTCCTTATAAAGGAGGAGTGAGGTCCTGAGCCTGAAGGCAGGACCAGAGTAATACACAAGTTACTGGCACAGACTACAGCGGAATGGTGCCGCTGGGGTTATACAAAATGGAACACCTTCAAGATGCAGATGGCGATGCAAACACAACTGGGAGAGAAAATACAGCTGTGTAGCCTGATGCAATTATTTCCCTTCAAAAGTGGCTTTGTTACCAGAAGAAAAGGACTGGGTGTGAGAGGGTAAAGGATGGTGAAATTAAGTCTTAAGAGGTATTTGACAAATGATGGGACGGTGTGCTATGCTGGGCCTCTCTGGTGGTTTACTTCAACCTAACTTACACTTCACGAGGCTGTATAGTGTTTGTGATGGGCACTGTCGTGTAGCCCTGAAGCGATTCTCTGTAGTAATGCTGACCCACTGACGTGTAAATCTTACCTGTGGGTTACAGATTACACAGATTATATATAATGAAAAGCAACAGAATATGGAATGAGGACATTTTAACTGCACAGCACAGTGTTTCTAAATGAGATGCTAGGAAGTATGAAGCATCATTCCCTTCTACCTTACTCAGGAAGTGGTTGGCAACCACACATATTGAACATCAATGACAGGTTTTTTTGTAAATTGCTTGGCTAATCCAGAGGTAGCATAAGACTTCATAAATATTTTGGTTTCAAGGTTAGTAGTAAGTGCAAGACCACTGGATGTGTAGCAGATAACCACCTGCGGAGCCATTTACATTTGCAGCAAAACAAAAAAACACGAAGAGTTTTGTTATTTGTTATAATTTCTACCGAACTGTTTAAAAATAGAGATAAAATACTGATATTTAGTGTGGGTAATCTTGATAGATGTCCGTCTATGCCTGATGACGCACATGTACCAGTAACTGATACTCAGGATTGTGTTAAACGTTAAACGCTCATCATTTAACACCTGGCACAGAAAACAAGTGCTACACTCAAAATATTAACCTAAGAACATTCAATAGAGGAACCTTGTACACATGTGTGTTCAGAATTAAGGAAACCAACCAGCGGTGGTGAAGCATCCAGAAGTAGTTAACACCCCAAATTGACAAGAGCAAGGAGAGGGAGGCGTTAACTGAAAAGAGAGTCTACTGCCCCAGGAGGGCGGGGGGAGGGGGCGGCAGCACACTGCCACACCCACGCCCAGGTCCACACAGGGGCGTGAGGTTAAGTGTTCCAACCTCTCTCCTCCCGCTCGCCGATCGAGCATCTCCAATGTTCACACTAAGCACAAACCCTAGTGAGGCTGTCCCTAGAGGACAGTCCCTGGGGGTGCGGGGGCGGGGATGCACAGAAGCAGCAGCACAGGTGCGATACTACTGTGTGGCTGCTACACACACAAGCTGTCCTGAGCCCTGGGGAAGCAGGTTTCTCACTCAGAGGATGCAGTCTATTTAACTAGCTCTGGAGATTCATACTTAAGCGTTGTCGTTGTGACACCTTACTTCTAAATAGATCATAACCCACAATACATTGTTATTTGGCTTTAAACAAATGATTACCTTTTTAAAAGATTTTTAAATGAGGAAAGAGATCTTTTATACTGACCCACATATTCACCACTCCCAGAGCTCCTCATTTCTTCCCGTAGATCCTCATTTCCAAAACCTGCTTTCATGCTTTCATGTTTCCTGAAAGAAGGTCTACAGGTAAATTCTGTTTCTCTGAGATTTTTTTTTTTTTTTTTGCTTTCATTTTTGAAACGTGTTTTTGACGGGAAATAGACAAACGGCAGGCAGTGGGGGTTTTACTGTAAAGTTGTCTCTCACTCCGTTGTGTTCCAGCTCGAGTAGTTTCTAACCAGAGGTATGTGTGGTCCTCTGTTCTGTGAAAGTATCTTGTCTTTCTCTAGGTGCTTTACAACTGTTCTCTTTATTAGTGGGTTTCATCAATTTGACTGTGATGTCCATCAGCAGGATTTCCTCTTGAGGTTCTTTAAACTTCTTGAGTATGTGGAGTTACATTTTTCATCATATGTGTGAAAATTTCACACATTTTTTACTTAAGTACTTTCTCATGCCTCTTCTCTGCCCTCTCCTTCTAGGACTCCACACAAATACACGTGCCTCGCTGTAACTGACTCCCTTTTCTCTTTTCTTCCAAGTCTTTTTTTCCACTGTGTCCTTCAGTTGGACAGTTTTTATTCTTACTCAAGTTCATTGATTGTTCTTCTATGTCTAATCTGCTCTTAATTCCATCCAAAGATTTTTTTTGTTTTAATTTTCAGATATTATGGTCTTCAGCCTGAGAAGTTCCACTCAGGCTTTTAAAAATACATCTTCCAATTCACACTGTCACATTCCTGTTTTCCCATGTACTTATAAAAGCTCTCTGAACATCCTTATCTAATGCCAACTGCTTTCATTTTTTTTCTGTGTGTCTTTCTACTGACTGATTTTTCTCCTGATTACAAGGCATATTCTCATGGCTTCCCTGGATACCAGCTGTGTTTCTGGATGCCAGACATTTGGGTCCAGACCAGCTTTCGGTCTAGGATTGATTGCTTCACTACTAATACTCTGCTGGGAATCCTACCTGATCCCCCATGTGTTAAAAGTGGTCTCCACTCCAGGTGGTGGGAACTTTCTTTCCAGCCTACCCTGATTTCTGGGAACTGTTCAGCCGACTGCTTTCCTGCACTTTTCCTGGACTCAAGAAGTCTCCGGTCACACGTGCAAATCAGTACTACGCCAAAAGACTAAGGGCACTCCTTGTAGATTTCTGCAGCTGTCTCTCTGGGAAGCTCCCTCCTCCCTAGTACATTTCCCTGCAAAATTTAGCTACTCTGGCCTCCCCGAATGCAAGTGCAACAATTCTCTTCAATTCAGCAATACCGCATGTGGTCCTCTCCCTGATATGCAGCCTGGGAACTGCCACCACGTTAGGCTGGGCTCCTATGGGCGCACCTCACTCACTACACCCTCTGCCAGGGATCACACACTTCTGCTTGTCATAGGTCTCAACACCATTATTTCACATACATTTTACAGTTTCTAGCTGTTCACGGCAGGGGAGTTAAATCCGGCCCTTGCCACATTCCCATAGCAGAAAGCAGAAGTCTTCACACTTAAAACACAGCTACCACTTACAATTAACTACTTTTTATAATTTATATACAACAAATACAACTTAATAGAATTATTTCAATATGATCATGCTTATCAGAATTCTTCAAAACTATTAGGACTTCTCCTTCATACTTAAATCTCTAATTCAAGATGCTCAGTGTTTCCTTTGTGTATGCATTCTCTGGTGTACCGTGAATTATCCTTTCTTGATGAAACCTTCCACTTGCTTTTTCCAATGGAGTTCCTCCTCATGTTTAGGTCCTCTGATGAAGAGCTGTCTCTCCTGACTACCAGGTTCTGCACTACTATGATGCTGATAAGACTTCCACAGCGACAAGTCATTAATGCATTCTAGAAGGCTCTCTTACACTGTCTACCTAAAAACACTTCCCTCCTTTCTCAGCTCTGCTGGGTGAGACCTGCCTTCTCAGCGCACTGACAGGGTTCCCCTCTCAGTCTGACAGATTTCTCATACTCACAGCACTCATGCGGTTTCTAGATTACATGAGTCCTCTGATGAGCCATGAGCTGTGACTTCCTGCTGAAAGCAGTCCCACACTCACTGCATCCATAGTATTTATCTCCTGTATGAATTCTCTGATGCCTCATAAGGTGTGACTTTCTAGTGAAAGACTTCCCACATTCACTACATTTATAGGGTCTCTCTCCTGTGTGAATTCTCTGATGTATAACAAGCTGTGCCTTCTCAAAGAAAGCTTTTGCACACTCACTGCACCCATAGGTTTTCTCTCCTGTGTGATTTCTTTGATGCTTAATGAGCTGCACTTTCTGAACAAAGGCCTTCCCACATTCACTGCACTCATAAGGTTTCTCCCCTGTATGAATTCTCTGGTGCCTTAGAAGCTGTGGCTTCCAGGCAAAAGCTTTCCTGCATTCGCTACATTCAAAGGGTTTTTCTCCAGTATGGGTTCTCTGATGATGCACGAGGCTTGACTTCTCACTGAAGGTTTTCCCACAGTCCCTGCACTCATAGGGCTTCTCTCCTGTGTGTGTCCTCTGATGTGATATCAGGCTTGACTTCTGGGTGAAGGCTCTCCCACACTCACCGCACTCATAAGGCTTCTCTCCAGTGTGAGTTCTCTGATGCGTTAGGAGCTGTGACTTCCCAAAGAAGGTTTTTCCACATTCAACACACCCGTAGGGTTTCTCCCCTAAATGGGTTTTTTGATGTCTCATTAGCTCTGACTTCTTAAAGAATGCTTCTTCACAGTCACTGCACCGATAGTTCTTCTCTCCTGTATGAGTTACTTGATGCTTAATGAGCTGTGGTTTTCTGATGAAGGCTTCGCCACACTCCCTGCATTCATAGGGTTTCTCTCCTGTGTGGATCCTCTGATGCCTAATGAGGAGTGAGTTCCTGCTGAAGGCTTTTGTACACTCATTACACGCATACGGTTTCTTCCCCGTATGAGTCCTCTGATGAGTGATGAGCTGGGACTTCCAAAAGAAGGCTTTCCCACAATCACTACATTTATAGGGCTTCTCTCCTGTATGTGTTCTCTGATGTGTAATAAGCTTTAATTTCTGGGAGAAAGCTTTCCCACAGTCACTGCAGCCATACGGTTTCTCTATTGTATGAGTTCTCTGATGTCTTTTAAGCTGTGACTTCCTGCTGAAGGCTTTTCCACATTCGCTGCATCCATAGGGCTTCTCTCCCGTATGAGTTCTCTGATGTAAAATGAGTAGTGACTTCCTACTGAAAGCTTTCTGACATTCACCACACCCATAAGGTTTTTCTCCTGAATGAGTCCTTTGATGAATAGTGAGCAATGACTTCTGTGAAAAGGCTTTTCCACATTCGCTGCATCCATAGGGCTTCTCTCCTGTATGAGTCCTCTGATGTATAATAAGCTGTGACTTCTTATTAAAAACTTTGCCACACTCCATGCATAAACAGACTCCTGTATGTGTACTATGGTCTGCAATGAGCCATGCCTCTGTATTGCTGGCTTTCCTACACGCGTTGCAATCACAGTATTTTACTCCACCATGGGTTCTATCAGGTTTGATGTAGAATAACAATTTCTTACTGAGCTCATCAAGTTTCTTTCTTCCACGGTTATTTTTTGAAATAAGAAACTCAAAAGGATGTTTCAAATTTTTTTCACCTGTGCCACATTTATGGGGTCTCATTCCTAAATGAACAAAGTTAATGCTTGAATGAAATATTTTCCTAAAAACATCATATTCATGGCCTCTCTCCATACTTCTAAGCTTGTCTTGATTATCCTGGTGCCACATTTTGAGACTGTTATCTAGCCAGACTTCTTCTAAAAAGGAAAAAAATGAATCATACTGTGTAAATCCCCCAATTATTATGCTTATTGAATAAAACTTCTGAAATGGAGCCTAGGATCCCAGTTAAAAAAAAAAAATCTCCCAAATAAAATCTCTACTTACGGGACATGAGAAATGTTCACAGGCACTGATAAACTAGAATTTAAATAAAAACCTTAAGACAATTTTTTGACAGATGTGAAAACATCCAAAAGTTACAAATGTTAAAAACATGAACTTGCAAATGAGAAAAGATGAAATACATTCAAGGAGCAGTGATCTTGAGCAATTTATAATCGAATATTGGAGTGATTAATTTACTTATTTGACAATAATCTGATTATCCTCCACTTGTCCAGAAGTTGTTAGTAGCAGACAAAAGAAGAAAAGAGGTAACCAGCCCATCTTGGGAGGGCTTACGACACAGTGAACAGTGAGAGTAACAAGTACACAAAAGAACAAGATTGGTACACATGGCTGATTACTATACAGGGAGAAATCCTGAATACAATGCAGAGTAGATACAGGATATCAAGCTTTCACCTGAAACGTGAGGAAAAGTAGGTTCCTATACTAGCATTACATTTAAAAAACATTCTCATTCAAGGCTATCACTTGAACCACTAACATCATTAACTTCACCATCACTGAAGCTATCTCTTGGGGTTATAAAAGAGTTCTCTGGAGCTCAGCATCAACACTTTTATTTAGGTTTATCAACATTTTTTTTTTTTGGTTTTTCAACATTTTAACTAAATGTATAATCTACATAATGAATCTATATGTAATCCCATCAATGAAAGATATTCCAAACCACAAGAATTCTTTGCATAACATTAGGACAGACTTTTTTTCACCCAGTAAGTACAACTGTTTGTGATTTCCACAATACGACCATTTATTGGATATTTTAAAAGGAAGGTTTGTTTGCTTTATATTATTTATTAGTAATTGTGAAGTAATATTCCCAGGAGGTACCCTGAAAGATGAAAGATCTGGCAAGGCTTCACTTACAAGGCAACTACTTTTTTCTGCAAGATTTTTTGGAGGTGTGGGGCAGAGGCAGAGCTTTATCTAATTCTCGGACATATCAGAATTTTAGAACAAGGACCAACTAGAGCTGCTGATATGAAGAATAAAAGGATTCAATGTTTTGAGCTTGAGTGAGTGCAGGTATTAGTACTATCAGCCGAGATGAAAAATACTGACAAGTTTGGAGATTAAAAGCAAGAGTCATATGTAGACATTTAAGTGTAAAGTCCATCTGAAGAGTTTATAAGAGGTTGTTTCATGAAATATGAAGAAATAAAACTTTTAAAATCAAAGCAAGAAATAAGACTAAGATATACATGCAAGTTAATATAATAAATAAAATAATATTCAAGTAGTTCAACTGCGTTAAAATATCTTTAAGAAATAAAAATCTTGTCATTTTGGAGAATAGGTAAGTTGTCTCATTGATATTATCCAGGGTCAGGCACAGGTGAACCCCACTTCTCTGTTTCTGTGATACTCTGACCCGCACTGCCTTCATCTCACCCTATTTTTCCAGATATACTTCCAGACTTGCTCCAGAGAGCAGCCAGTGGACTTTAGAAAATGTGATCAGGCAGGATGACTGGGTGGCTCAGTTGGTTAAGTGTCCGACTTTGGCTCAGGTCATGATCTCACAGTTTGTGAGTTCGAACCCCATATCAGGCTCTGTGCTGACAGCTCAGAGCCTGGAGCCGGCTTCGGCTTCTGTGTCTCCCTCTCTCTCTGCCCCTCTCCCACTCATACTCCCTAGCTCACTCTCTTTCTCTCTCTCTCAAAAATAAATAAACTTAAAAAAATAAAAGAGAAAATGTGATCAGGCTTTTTACCCCTTTGCTTGAAAAGCCTTTGATAAATTCAAGCTTTTATCCTGGCTCACATGCCCCTGTGTGGTCTGGCCTCTTCCAACCTCTCTGACTTCCTCTCATAGACTTTTCCTCACTACTGCTCAGCCATGGTGAATTCCTTCCCATCCCTTCCATCCCAAAGGCCTTTTCTGCCTTAGGACCTTTAATGTACTGTTGTTTTATTTGACATGCTCTTCCCAGTTTTCAGCAAGCCTGGCTCCTTTAAGTGTAAACATCATTTCAAGGGCATACTAACAATATCCTGGTTTCTTTCCTTCATAGCTCTTACCAAACAGGTAATCACCCTACTTCTGTGTTCCCCACTGGAATGGAAACCCTGATGGCAAGGGACAGGCTGGTATTTTTCACGGATTACCCCCACGACACACCACATAGCAAGCACTCGATGCATGTAAGATCAGTACTGTTCACTCATACCTAGACTTCTAAAGCAGTTCCTTTCTGTGCCATTAATCTTGATAATTAACTTTGCATTTTAATACAAATGCTTCGTGTTTGATATTGAACTATCAAACAAATACAGTTTTGCATTTTCTTCTACATTAAAATTCTCTGGTCCTGGTGAGGCTATTTCCTGGCTACTCTCCTCAATTCCTCTCATTCTAACACCAGCTGTTCTAAATTAGTGGTGAACATAAAATCTATCCTCACAGGTAGTAGTTTCTAGGCTACATATACCCAGACCTAATAATCCATGTGAATGGTACCTAGAGATCCATAATTTGAAATATTTCTGAAGGTGAGCTGAGACACTTGCTTAGATGAAGACCTTTGCACTGAAGAAATATTTGATCGACAAGAAAGGTCCTGCCTTACCTGGCCCCACAACAGTCAATTAATGAAACATTTCATCAGTACACACCATGAATCCTACAGACAGCAGAGAAAAAGTTATTTGCCATCTTTCTACGTAGGGAAAAAATCTGTAAGATCTAATTGTTTAAAAAATTCCAGATAGGGGCGCCTGGGTGGCTTAGTCGGTTAAGCATCCGACTTTCGCTTAGGTCATGATCTCGCAGTTCGTGGGTTCAAGCCCTGCGTCGGGCTCTGTGCTGACCGCCAGCTCAGAGCCTGGAGCCTATTTCAGAGTCTGTATCTCCCTCTCTCTCTGACCCTCCCCTGCTCATGCTGTCTCTCTCTCCCCTAGAAATAAATTAAAAAAAAAAAAAAAAATTCCAGATAATGTCTGACCAGGGCCAGGGTTCCTATAATACATTACTACATGGGCAGAGACTTCAGAAAGGCTGGAAGTCAATAGTTGCTGGAGGTAAAAAAGGGCTCAACCTGCAGAAAGGGACACTATGTGAAGAAGATATGATAATTAATGGCTCACATGCACAGAAAACTGTATGTAAACACGTGAAGGAAGAAACTAGTTCTAATGGAGTTAACCCTGACTTCTGGGCACAGAAAATAACAAAACAAAACTGGGTAAGATGTTGCTATATCATGAGGTTCTTCAATATAAATGTAGTTTAAATATCACATGGCACATGGAGTCTTAAGCCCAGCAGACGACGGGCTGAATGAGGGGCTTGGAGAAGACGAACATCAAAGTCACCAAAAAGTGCCCCGGGAGCTGACTGCACAGGCTTAGTCTGCAAGGAGGAGGGAGAGAGGCAGAGCCCCCTCACCAGGTTCACAGTGTTAATTTTTTATTCCATATCCCCGGATTTACCAGCTGCTCTCTATGGCTTTAAAACAGAAATCTGACCAATTAGAGGGACAAATGAGAGGGATGGACTCAATCATTGTTCCTTTAACAGGAAAAATTTATGAATTCTTAAAAAGTTATGAGTAAAGAAGCCTACCCCTGCAGGCTGGAAGTGCAGGAGAGAAGGCAAAGGAGACCGAGGAAGCTGGGAAGAAGATCCTTATCCCAGAAAGCAAGGTCCTAAATGCTGGCCACCAACTTGTGCCGCTGTATAGGAAAGGGGGTACGTGCCACCATCAGCTCCGTGCAAAGAGGACACATCCTGATGTGGAGACCAGGACAGAGAGACATTAAAACCCAGGAAGAACTCATGTCACCAGCCCTGAGCCAATTCTAAAGATCTAGGAATTTCAAACAGTTTTATAAGTAATATTTCAAACTAACTTTTGAATAACAATTCAAGTTTTACTGTCTGCCATACACCTGATTACCTCTCACCTGAAAAGTTCTGACTTAGAACCTCATCGATTATCCATGGCTCTTCCCGCTCCAGCTTGAAAATTGCATCAGGCTTGATAATTTGATAACCTATTAATTAGAAAAACAGACAACTTGGACCCAATTGCTTGGGCTGACGGACTCTTAAATGTGAAGAGTATTTACCACAAAGGCTAGAAAATAAACCAAGGGAACTAAAATCTTTCGCTTGGGTATCAAACAATCCTTGAAATCTGTAACTTAAATCCAACATCAGTAAACCCCTTCTACACCCCACAGTTACTGGATACACACCATTTACACAAGATCACTCTTACCCAAGAACATTAGGTTGCTATAGTTCTCCAGCATCACGTCTCTGTACAAGTTCTTCTGAGTTGGGTTAAGTAGCCGCCACTCCTCCAACGTGAAGTCCACGGCCACATCCTCAAACGAGATCTAGAGAAGTGGTTTTGCTGTTAAATCTGAACAGGCTCCATGCAGAATACAGGCTTTCTTCTCCAGAGTGGCCGACAGCCCCAGGGACCCCTACTAGCGGGCAGCCCCAGGGACCCCTAGCTCCTGGTCCTCGTGCATCTGTGTCACACTTCCCTCCTGAGTGTGAACTGCACTTACTGACTCACCTTTGCTGAACACAACAGCGATGGGATGTCACTTCTGAGGTGAGGTCACAAAAGAATGCCACTTCCATCTGGGGAACCCTCCTTGCTCTCAGGGGGAATCCAGCTGCCATGCCAGGAGGCAGGCCTGTGGAGAAGCCCAGGTGGCCAGGCACTGAGGCCTGCCAGCTCTCATATGAATGAGCTTGAAAGGGGGTCACCTCCCTGTTGCACTCTGAAAGGACCTCAGCCCTTCCCAACATCTTGAGCACAGCGTTGTAGGAGACCCCGATTGGGAACCAAATTTCATCGCATCTGGCAAATTTCTAACCCAGAGAAACTGAGATAAGTGCTGATGTTTTTAGCCCTCGAGGTTGGGGTAATTTGTTACATAGCAGTTGAGAACTAACATAATACCCTAAACTTGCACTATACTTTGAGAGAGATGCAAAATGTTGTTAAAATATTTATCATTATGAATTCACTTGTCTATCCATCCATCTATTCATTACATAGGAATTTGGAACAGGTTGTATTTAAATAATCACAATGCTTCCCAAAGAAGGTACTACTGAGTATTTGGGAACAGTTCTCAGCTGAGACCCATCCAGTGTAAGACCTTCAGCATGCCTGGCCTCTACATGCAAAATGACAGTAATATTTTTTGGTTACTGTCAAAACCAAACCTAAAGCTACGTATTTATTATTATTATTTTAATATTTATTTATTTTGACCTTCCGCCCGGAACTTTTCAGCCAAGAGACCGCCTCTATTCTCCGGACTTCCCCCACCCGCACTAACAGGCTTTAAAAAACCCTCACCACCTGGCCTCGGCGTGACTTCCCCGACTCCCCTCTCTCTCTGGAGTCACGGAACCTCACCCGGGGCTGCGGGCAATAAAACTGGTCCCGTATATTCTCTCGCCTTGGCCGAGGGTGCAGGCAATAAAACTCCTTCTGCGGAGCCTTTTGCCTTGGAGTCTTTTTTTACTCACCTAAAAAACCTTACAATCTGTATCTGAATAAATAATTCGTGAAACTCAACAATAAGAAAACAACAGAATTAAAAAATGGCTGTCTCTGAAACAAGAGAAACAAAAGCAAAAATGAACTACTGCGACGTCATCAAGATAAAAAGCTTCTCTCTTTTTTTTTTAATGTTTTTATTTATTTCTAGGAGAGAGAGAGACAGTGTGAGCAGGGGAGGGTCAGAGAGAGAGGGAGCCACAGACTGAAACAGGCTCCAGGCTCTGAGCTGGCAGTCAGCACAGAGCCCGACGCGGGGCTCGAACCCACGAACCGGGAGATCAGGACCTAAGCGAAAGTCGGACGCTTAACCGACTAAGCCACCCAGGCACCCCCAAGATAAAAAGCTTCTGCACAGCAAAGGAAACCATCAACAAAGCTAAAAAGCAACCTGCAGAATGGGAGAAGATATTTGCAAATGACCTATCTAATAAATGGTTAGTATCCAAAATATATAAAGAATTGATACAACCCAACAGCCAAAAAACAAACAATCCAATTAAAAAATTGGCAGAAGATATAAATAGATATTTTCCCAAAGACATGTGGATGGCCAACAGACACCGGAAAAGATGCTCAACATCACTCATCATCAGGGAAATACAAATCACACCTGTCAGATGGCTAAAATTAACAACACAAGAAACAACAGGTATTGGCAATGTTACAGAAAAAGGGGAACCCTTTTATGCTGCTGGTGAGAATTCAAACTGGTACAGACACTGTGGAAAATAGTATAAGAGGTTGCTCAAGCAGTTAAAAACAGAGCTATCCTCCAATAACTGCACTACTGGGTATTTATCCAAAGAATACAAAAACACTAATTCAAAGGAATATATGCACCCCATTCATAGCAGCTTTACCTACAACAGCCATGATGTGGAAGCAGCCCAAGTGTCCATCGGTAGATGAACGGGTATAGAAGATGTGGTATGTATACAATGGAATATTATTCAGTCGTGAAAAAGAATGAAATCTTGCCATTTGCAACAATGTGGATGAAGCTAAGTGAGTTAAATCAGAGAGAGACAAATACCACCTGATTTCACTCATATGTGGATTTTAAGAAACAAAATAAATGAGCAAAGGAGGGGGGGCAAACCATGATACAGACTCTTAACTGTAGAGAACCCACTGATGGTCATCAGAGAGGAGGCAGGTAGGGGATGGGGGAAACAGATGATGGGGATTAAGAGCACACTCATCATTATGAGCACCAGGTGATATATGGAAATGTTGAATCACTGTATTGTACACCCAAAACTAAACTAACACTGTATGTTAACTATAGTGGAATTAAAATTTAAAAACAAAACAAAACCAAAAAAAACCCCTCTCATTTAAAAAAAGTCAACTAACCAAAAAATGGACAGAAGATCTTAACACTTTACTAAAGATGTACAGATAATATGTTCAACATCATTTGTCAACAGAGAAATACAAATTAAAACTATAAAGGGACACTACTACAAACCTATTTAGAATTGCTAAAATAAAAAACAACAACAACCACACAAAACGTGACAGATTCCAGTGAGGATCCAGAGCAACAGCTCTCAGGCCGTGAAGCTGCAAATGCCAAAACGGCAGTGGCTCTGGAAGATGCTTTGGCGTTGAACAGACTGACTACACAACCCAGCAATCCTACTCCCAGGTACGTGCCCAAGTACACTGAGAACTTCTACTCACCTCAAGATTTATGCTCAAATCTGTATGCACATAAACACAACCGCTGAAAACTGGACGCAACCAAGAAGCCCTTGAAAAGTGAAAGGGTGGGGTGCCTGGGTGGCTTAGTCGGTTAAGCGTCCGACTTTCGCTTGGGTCATGATCTCGCAGTTCGTGGGTTTGAGCCCCGCGTCGGGCTCTGTGCTGACTGCCAGCTCAGAGCCTGGAGCCTGTTTCAGTCTGTCACTCCCTCTCTCTCTGACCCTCCCCTGCTCACGCTGTCTCCCTCTCTCTCTCTCTCTCTCTCCTAGAAATAAATAAAACATTAAAAAAAAAAAAAGAAAACAAAAGTGAAAGGGTAACCAAACTGGCGTGTTCATACAGTGGGGCACGACTCGGTGACCACGCTCAGCAGGAAAAGGAACCAACTATTGATTCAAACAACATGGATCTCAAAGACACAAGTGAAAAAAGGCAGTATCAAAAGGTTGTATGCTAAGGATTCCATTCTATGGCATTCCGGAAAAAGCAAAACTGCAGTGACAGGAGCAGGTGAGTTGCTGCCGGGGGTTAGGGATGCATGGAGGTGAGACTCGGGGAATTGCTGCGGAGAGCTGGCGCTGTTCCAAGTCCTCACTAGGATGTTTATCACGTTAATTTAGGCACGTCTTAAACTCCCGAGGGGTCAGGCTCCCAGTTAAAACATGGGATTTCTCAGGCCCAACCACAGGCGATTACAAAGGCTTCACCTGCCAGGCCTTACGGGGGCAGCGCCCTCCCCGCACCACACGCGGCAGTACAGGCGGACCGTGACCCGGGTCCCCTACCGAACCTGACGTCCTGTCTCCGTACACTCGGACCAGCCTTTGCCCCCAGGAGCTCAGGCGGAGCAGCCACGGCTGCTACTGCAGGGAATACGGGACGGTGACCCCACCTGCCTCTGGGGCTGGAGCCTCAGGCGGGCACCTCCAAGCCCTCCTGCTGCCCGAGACAACTGGCTAAGCTCCTAATGAGCTTGTTGTTACCCACGTGGATGCCCAGTAACAAGGCCCCTACACTGACCAACAGACGCCCCCGCTAACCAAACATGGACATTCTAACGGCCGCCACCACAAAGCACTCCAATACGCAACTAATCGCCACCAGAACCCGGAAGGGGCTGGCCTGTGGAGACTCAGATGTCGTCCTCAGTGGGGCCTGTGCACGTGCCGCCCATGCCACTAGAAGAGGCTAAAAAGCCTGGAAAACATGTCCGGCCTTCCACATGCTGGTCATGGCTAGAAACGCTGCCCAGGGACAGGTTCCTGTGCCGACGGGCCATGACGCTCTTGACAGGTAGCTCACGTCGGGCCTTCTGCCCTGGCCAGAGGGCTTCACTGGGCTCGGAGCGCGGCTGGCGCTCTCTTCAAGTCTGGGTTCCACTGACTTGGGCCACACTATCCAGGTCGTACAAGACCACGTTTTTTCCCCTTTTGCGGTTCCCCAGATTCACTGCATCTGAGAACAGCACCAGATGAGCCATACAGTTGTGTCAATGGACAATTAAGGATGGACTTATGTGACTGATAGGAGGAGTCAAGATAGCCCCAGCCCGCGTTACACAGCTCAGGCATCCTGGGGCCCCAGTGCAGTAAATCCTCAAAGGACACTTCTCTTTGCTGCCATATGTTTGACCAGGCTGTCTTCACGTATGCACCCATCTTCTACAGTTACTGAGACCTTAGGCTCCATGAGGGACACAGCAAAAGCCTTCCATCCCCTATGACCTCTTCCTGAAGATTTAATGAGTGTGAGATTATGTAAAAACCATTTTAAAATCTTTTCAAAATTCTGGAGTTTTTCCTAGCCAATTCTTAAACAGGAAGCATCTTTCTGGTTAGGTTAGATAAAAATGTCTGTACCTCTTGCATACACCCTTTCCAGACAAAGGGTCTGGATGAAAACAGATGAGCTTTTTTTTTTTTAATGTTTATTTATTTTTGAGAGACAGAGAGACAGAGGGTAAGCAGGAAAGGTGCAGAGAGAGAAGGAGACACAGAATCGGAAGCAGGCTCCAGGCTCTGAGCTGTCAGCACAGAGCCCCACACGGGGCTCAAACTCACAAACTGCGAGATCATGACCCGAGCTGAAGTCAGCCGCTTAACCGAGCTACCCAGGTGCTCCACAGATAAGCTTTTTAAAAGTTTTGGGGGTGCCTGGATGGCTCAGTCAATAAAGCATCTGATTCTTGATTTCAGCTCAGGTCATGATCTCATGGCTGTGGGATCAAGCCCCAGCATTGAGCATGGAGCCTACTTGGGATTCCCTCTCTCTCTCCCTCTCTCTCTCTGCCCTCTGCCTCTCTCCCCTGCTTGTGCATGCGCTCTCTCTAAAATAAAAAAAAAATTAATTTAAAATAAATAAAAAGTTTTGATTACTAAATGGGGTACACTGATACTCACAACAGAAAAACAAAAACAAAATCAAGCTAGCACCTTGGAAAGCATGGGGGTGGAGAAGTACATGAATGATCTTTGTTCTTCAGACTTGCTCCTAAAAGCTCCCTCCTCCTCCTGGAAAAAACATAAAGCAAGAGACACAGCTCCTGGTGCTGCCTTTCCAAGCTTGTGCGAAATCTCTGGATTTAGACTGACTGCTGAGCTGGCGCAGATGCCTTCCTGACAGGGCTGACGGAGACAGCAGACGACAGCCTCAGTTCCTGCACTTTCCAGGAAGAACATCCCCAGATGTTGCCCACATCTAATAAGTGTGGACTAATAAACTGGGGTCGTGGACAAAGCCATTTGGAATTAAATGCCCCAAATAGTCCCTCTAAAACCAAGACTAAACTACGTTATTCAGACTTGACTAGAAGGCACAGGGCAGAAGGGCCCACAGTGGAAAGCCATGCTGGGGGCCGGTTGTGCTTGGGGCAATTTATCCACTGTAAATTGTTTCCGGGAGAAACACACGTGCCCTTTGGGGTTGCGCTTCTGACATGTGTACCCCAACCTTCGTGACACTCTCCATTTCTTGAGTCAAAAAAGTAAAAAGAGCTAAAGAGAGATTGCTTTTGCCAACAGAAGGAAAGACACTGCTATCTAAAATGTATCAAAATTCCAACTGAGAGAATATGGGGGCCATTTGAAAGTTTTGTAATGGCAAATTCTGCCAGATGATTTAGGTTTCTTTCCTAAAAGTGGATCACAGGTAAGATGGATATCCTGGCCCACTATTTCTGTGTTCTGAGCTCTCCTTCAGATTCATGCCCTGAGTTCGCACTGAGGAACTCTGTAAGAAACAGCACTGGGAAACAATAAAACACACGTTTATTATAGGGTTGCTATTATGATTTTGTCCACTCTCTCATCCACATCAATAGCTGTCCAAGTAGTTTCTTTGTAAATAATCATCAACAAAGGTTTGCTTCTCCTGAGTAGTCTGCCTTTTGTCAAAGGAGACCATGTAACTATTCCCGCTTCCCTTCCGGTTTCCACTTCCGGGAACCTCTGAGCACAGCCGCAGTTCACCTTATTTCTTGTACATCCATGCTTCAACTTTAGGACTTTTATGATTCCATAATCTACTTCATTCTTCTCTGACATCTTCTTTCCCAAGTTTATACTTTCTGATTATGACTGAAATGTATTTACAGCGTTCCTATAAGCCTCTCATATCTGCATATAAAAACTGCTAGAGAATAAACATGTAACTCACCTGTGACTTGATCATTTTCAGCTGCTTGGAAAATCTGCTCTGTTCTGATGCACTGGAGCGAGGCCGCTGGTCAAATGTCTGTGAACTGAGAACGTACCCCTAGTCCCAAGGCCTCTTCCTTCTCATCTCACAAGAGTTCTCTTGTTCCTCGGGGCCACGGCCTGGAGAAGCAGTGGGAATTTTATTTTACGTGATGTCATTAATTCGGGACCCTCTCTGGGTTCTCTCTTCCTGACACCTCCAATCAGCACTAGTGGGTAGGAAACAGGGTGGAAGTCTCAGCTGGGCCTGACCGCATCCGGGCCAGGTCTGCACCACACACCGCACTTGCAGCCCTGGCCCCCAGCCGGAAGCGCCACCTGAAAGCCACTCGCCTCACTGGTTTGGCCAAACATCCCCAGAGGAGCATCACCCCACCAAATGCTCTGTGGAAGTCAACAAAGTCCAGGAACATAACCGCGGCTCACTCGTTCTGCAGCATTACTTCCTGGGAGCACACGTGCTACAGAGTAAAATGCAACTCCTTTCTAGGCAGGATGGTAAAGGGAAAATGGCTGTTAGACTAAGATGGTGAAGTAGCCGGGGGTGCTGGCTTCCTACCCCAAAACCAGCCCTGCAGCGAAGGGAAAGCCTAGATCAGAGGAACTAACAGAAACAGTAAACAGAAGAGAGGCCCTGGGGGAAGACCCAGGCTCCTGCGGGGGTCTGTGGCTGAGCTGGGCCGGGCTGGAGCCCAGTTCACCGGCAGTGAGGAGGTGTGAGGACACCTTCCCCACGGTGCAGGCTTTTTGGTTCACGCCAGGGCAAATCCCGCCTGCCCTTTCCCTCAGACGCCAGCAGCAACAGCCCAGGCCAGCTTCCAAGATCAAAATGCCTGCAGAGTGAAAGGGCCACAGAGGTGACAATGGCTGCCCTTCCTCATCTCCCACAGCCCTCCGTACCCCAAGGACACTGTCCACAGTCTGCTTCTCAGGGTCTCCGACGCCTGATGGCAGGAAGTGGCTGAGGGGGTGGAGGGACACAGCGCTGTCCAGTGTTCTGTAGGGTCCACGGTGCTGGCCCTGGTGCCCCTCCGCTCCCCAGGCCTGGCCTCAGCCCTCCCCCAGTGCAAACTACCACAGAGCTTGGGAGAGCAGCTAACACTCCAGAAGAGTATGCGCTCAGAGCCCAGTAAGGGCAAGTACAAAATAAAATTAAGAAAAAAAAAATTCTCCCTCATACAAAAAAAGGGAAAAAGACTCCCCTGACTCTTATTTGAAGAGCAGTTACTTTAGAAAACCCCTAACTATACACTCTGTTCCTTTGAGATGCATGTAAATCTCTTCTACAGTTAAATAAGCCTTGTCCAGTTTCCCACCCCAAAACATCTTTCTTAAGGACCTAGGAGCCATCTCTTTGAAATCATAGGGACAATACACCCCTATTTCCCAATTTTAGGAAGGGCAGGGGCCTGACCAAGTGCTTGACTTTGGCACCTGACGCCCGGCTGCAGTCCTGTCACAAACATAAAAGTCTATTTTCCCTTTCGATAAAGGCAATTAGCTAACACAAATGGCCACCCAAGTGCCAGGTAAATTTAGCATGGACTGCATGCGCCACATTACCATTTACCTTGAGAACACATGTGCATGGGTTCTACCTGCCTGACTGGAGAAAAGAGGGAGATTTCTTTCTGGCTTTGCAATCTCTTTAGCAGGTTGTCTGTGAAGCTCATTGCATTCCAGTTTAATTCAATCAACAATAACACTGTTTTTCTTTTTCTTCTGCTTTTGTGAGATTTGGGGTTTGGCAGATTTGGGTTTTAATTATTTCCCCAACAGACCAAATAACCAGATAACTGAGTACAATCACTATTACAAAAGCTTTAAAAGACACATAACAGGTATCTTAAGCAGAATTATTGGAACAAATGAATCAAAATTTCTGATTAGTATAATAAACAAAAAATACTACATCTTGATGCATACACATACTTACACTTTGAATTCCTTCACTGCTCAAGGACCAGGTCACTTACATTCAACCAGATATGAGATCAGAGCCAGGGACTTCACAGCGTGAGGTCACAAAGAGATGTTATTTCCTTGTTAAGAATACACCTAAAAGGAAATGTCCAAAATGTCCAAAAATCACAGTACCCTGTAACCGTGGGGGCATGAGGGACAAATTCCAACTTTCACAGCAACCCTGCCAAAAGAGATGTGTCTAGCACCTGTGGTCCAGGAACGTTTGCTGACCACCTAAGCCCCCAGTGCTCCCAGTCTGGTCTCCAGAGGCTGACAGGCTAGTTGGGAAGACTGGACACGGTGGACTGGTCAGTGACACCTTTCCAGCAAATAAACTGAATATCGTACCTGTAGAAGATTTAGAGCAAGAGCTCTTTGTTTAAAGGCGCTGTTCCAGTAAAGAACAGGTGAGAGTGTCTTCAATGTCCCACTGAACATAGAGAAAAATCTGCTGCATGTGAAGATAGAAAGTTTTGCTTGGATGTTAGCAAACTGCCAGGTTTTGCCCCATGGCAGCTAACAAGAGTGGGGCCAGACCAGCCTCTTCGAGGCAATTACTACCCACCCCGAGTTGGGCCGAGGGTTGGAAACAGACGAGACAAAGCTGCTCTCATCACCACATGCTCAGGAAGCCTGTGCTACTCAGTCAGCAAAGCCCATGCCTTGTGCAGACAGTGAGCAGGCAGCAGAAAACAAACATCTGAACACTGCTCAGCCTTCACCTGACCCTGTACGTCAGCTTCTGGCATCATCTCCTGAGAACCTTGAATGTCTCCCGCTTTGTGATTAAGAGAACTGATGGAAGACTTGACTGAATATGACAGCACAGCCTCTTATCGCTGATTGCCACAGGCTTCTAAACACTAATGCAAAGAAACCCATCCCGGGCTCCCCCACACTGCCATCCAGTAACCTCAGCAGAGTCTATCCATTGACAAGGAAAAGAGTCAGTGAAATACTAAACAGAGTCCCAAAGGACCCTACAGAACTCCAACTCCTCCCTCCTACAGCCACCCATCCATTCACCTTAACAGTCTCCCGATCACTGGTTCTCAAAGAGCTCCCTGCCCCCCATCACCAAACCCAGGGGCTGTCCAATCAGTAATCACACAGGGACCCCAGCCACTCACTTCCATGATGCCCCACTTTCTAGTCAACCCCACGCTCACCCACCATTCACTAGCACCCCTACAAATCCTAATCATCACCTCAACGAGCCACTAGCTGTGCCTGTCCTGATACCCTGCTACCTCTAATGACTCCAGTTACTACCCACACCGTCTGCTCATTCACAACCCCTAACAGGCCACCCATCAACTTGTATCCAGACCTTGTCACGACACACAGTGCCCCAGTCCCTGATGCCCCAATCACAAAATCTCCCAAACACAGGCACAGACCATTCACCAGCAGAGGCCACGCCAGTCATCCCCCTCCATCCAAACAGTTACCACTGAACTGTCAGATAGAATCTAAGGAAATATTTCATTCCACAATTACTGCAGGAAGCTGGGGCTATTACACCCGGGAGAACACTGTTGATGCAAAGAGATGCAAGCATCTACACAACGCAAAAAGACCTACGTGGTTTCTTTCACAGAAAGGGATATACAAGGTCAGAAGAACCAGGTATGTGGAAGGTAAGGGCAGGGTGATCAGAGAGTAAGTAGATCAGAGGGGGACAGTTCTTTGGGGCGGAGGGGGGGGGGAGGGGTTGTGCCAAAGCTGCTCAAGCTGGGAGTGAATCAAAGTTCAGGGGCTGGGGGCGGACAGAAAGAGGCTTAACTCCACATCTGGATAACAACCATCTGACTGATGGGGGGGAGGCGTGACTACAGTCCGTCTAATCGCTGATGGGGTAAAGGATGGGAGTTTGGAGGATTGCACTCAGGCCCTGTCATCGGCCAAGGCGGCAGGTGTTACGTGGTCGTCCGGAGAAGGGGCTACTCTGCAGCAAGCGGTTCCTGGAACAGGACAGGGTGTGAGAGTTCTTAACCTTCCTGCTTCCCAGGAGCCCCGGTACGATCCAACACTATCACAAACTCATTGGCCTTCCAGTCGAAGAAATCCTCGGTCCGCCAATTCTGAGCTCCCCCAAACAGACCTCCACAAAGGCCTTATGTTCAGCCACCCTGGGGCCGCTCGCCAACCCAGACATCTAAGTCACTGATCAGCAGAGTCCTAATTACTCCCGAAAACCAAATCCCCGACGGCACACACTCGCCCTCCAGGGTCTCCACATGCGGCCTCAGGGGCCCCCCTCTCTCCCGATCCCTGTCCCTCATCCCCAGAACTGCCAAGCCCGCGACTCTAGACCTCAGCCCAATGCCGCTCCCAACGGGGCCCCATCACCCACTCAATTCCCTCCGCCGGCTTCACAACCACCCGTCCGCCCCAAGCCCCGGCTCACTGATTTATCACACATACTCCAATACCGTGACCCTTCAGTGGCCCCCGAATTAGAGAGCTCCACCGTCTCCCTCAAAGCCTCTTCATCACTTACCACCACAGGCGGCCCCACCAGACCCCCACATCTCCCTCCGGACACCCACATCCTCCGCCCGCCACACCCTCCCATCCCTACGCGCCCCCAATTCGCTAAAGCTCCCCCAGAACCGCCCCGCCCCACCCGCGGGGAACCGGCGCCTGCGCTGCGTGGCCCCCACAACCTCGCCCGCTCCCGCCCCGGGCCCTCGTCGCACCCGGCTCCGGAGCCAGTTCGTGCGCGCGTCGGGGTCACCGCGGGGCCCCCGCAGACACCAAGGCCGCCCCAGCCCCGCAGCCCCGCGAGGCCGCCCCTACCCCGACACACCCTCCAGCTTCGGGCCGCAGCGCCGACACTCACGCGGCCCACCTCGGAATGTGCGCGCAGAACTACGTTTCCCAGGGTGCCGCCTGCCCCAGAGCGACATCTCCCAGACGGCTCTGCGGCGCACCTCCCCTGATTGGCAGGTGGGGGGTTTCCGGTGGAAATCCTCGCCGAGCTGCCGGACGGTTCGTGGGTCTGAGCTCTAGGGGGGGCCGCTCTCCTCAAAATGTGTCTGGGGCTTCGCGGAAGTGTGTCCCCGGGAGGAAACTTCTGTACCTTTACATTTTTGATGCTAAAGCAAAGTCATTTACAAAATCAAAGTGAAACAGGTAAAACTTCTAGTACAATCGGTTCAGCGCTGACCAAAGTAATGAAAATAAATGAAATGAGGACTTTAGGGAGAAACAAAATGTAATTGTGGAAAGGGGGAAATTAACGAATATAAAATCAGAAGTTAAGGGATTAAAATAGCAAAAACTTGATAAGTCAGGTTTTTTAAATAAAATATAAAATCACTAGAAACTTTTATCAGCAAGTGGGGAGGAATAGCAGAAACAGCTGGTAACAAGAAAATAGAAGTAGCTTGGGGCGCCTGGGTGGCTTAGTCGGTTAAGCGTCCGACTTTCGCTTAGGTCATGATCTCGCGGCTCGTGGGTTCGAGCCCCGCGTCGGGCTCTGTGCTGACTGCCAGCTCAGAGCCTGGAGCCTGTTTCAGTCTGTGACTCCCTCTCTCTCTGACCCTCCCCTGCTCACGCTGTCTCTCTCTCTCCTAGAAATAAAATAAAAAACATTAAAAAAATTAAAAAAAAAAAAAGAAAATAGAAGTAGCCATAAAAAACAAATTTATGAGGTGCCTTGGCTGCTCAGAGGAGCATGCCACTGCACTGGTGAGTTCCAGCCCCATGTTGGGTATAGAGATTACTTTAAAAAAACAAATAAACTAGGGACTGCTGAGTGGCTCCGTTGGCTAAGCCTCTGACCAGCCCAGGTCATGATCTCATGGTTCAGGGTTTGAGCCCCGCGTTGGGCTCTGTGCTGAGGCTCCCGGCCTGAAGCCTGCCTTGGATTCTGTCTGGTGCTCTGTGCGCGTCTCAATCTCTCTCTCTCTCTCTCTCTCTCTCTCTCTTTCTCCCCCCCACTAAAATTAAAAACACTTTTAGAAAAAAATAAACTAAAAAAATTTAAATACTTGTAAAAGAATATTTTATTCAAGTCTCTGTAGTATGCTAGTAAATTTGGAACCTAATGAAGTACATGATTTAAAGGAATAGTTAGGTAACTAATTTAAAATAATATCCTTGTAGAACTAAAACCAGTGTTAACATGCTTTCAGCTCCAGGCTCAGATGTTTTAATGGGTGAATCTGAAACCTTCACACTATCAAAGGACATAATTCTTACCAATTTCCAGAAAAACCTAGATAGAAGGGAAGTCTTTCCTAACACAAAGGTAGCAAAATACTTACGCCATAACCAGGCAAAAGTTTAAAACAAAAAACAAAAAACAAAAAACGGGCTCCTGGGTGGCTCAGTCGGTTAAGCATCCGACTTCGGCTCAGGTGGTGATCTCATGATCTCGGTGGGTTCGAGCCCCGCGTCGGGCTCTGTGCTGACAGCTCAGAGCCTGTAGCCTGTTTCAGATTCTCTATCTCCCTCTCTCTCTGACCTTCCCCTGCTCATGCTGTCTGTATCTCTCTATCTCTCAAAAATAAATAAAACATTTAAAAAAAAAACTATAAAGCAATCTGAGTTCTGATATTTATGTGAAAATTCTGAAAAAGTAGTGAATGATATCAAGCACTAAATTTAAAAATATATATCACAACTAAGTAGAAGTCATGGGGGACTTTATAAACTACTAATGTAATTAACCATATTAAAGATTAAAGGGAGAAACATGCATCATCATCTCAATGGATACTGAAAAATCTTTAAATGAAATTCTATCTAGACTGTATTTCTAAAGAATTTACTCATACAGTGGCACCTGGCTCAGTTGGTTAAGCGTCTGACTTTGGCTCAGGTCATGATCTCACAGTTTGTGGGTTTGAGCCCCACATTGGGCTCTGAGCTACAGTTCACAGCCTGGAACCTGCTCTGGATTCTGTGTCTCCCTCTCTCTGCCCCTCTCCCGTTTGTGCTTTGTCTCTCTCTCTCTCTCTCTCAAAAATAAACATTAAAAAATTAAAAATTAGTACTAGTATTAATTATTACTCGTATTTTAAAAAATTTAAAAACTCATACAGAAGTGTTGAGATACATTTAAAAATAAATGTCTCGGGGCGCCCGGGTGGCTCAGTCGGTTAAGCGTCCGACTTCGGCTCAGGTCATGATCTCACGGTTCGTGGGTTCCAGCCCCGCGTCAGGCTCTGTGCTGACAGCTCAGAGCCTGGAGCCTGTTTCAGAGTCTGTGTCTCCCTCTCTCTCTGACCCTCCCCTGCTCACACTGTCTCTCTCCCTCTCTCTCTCAGAAATAAATAAAACATTTAAAAAAAAATAAATGTCTCAATAATATCATAAAAGTTACCATTAGATATCCTAAAACTGTCACCAATATTGTTTGCTTAAATTGAGAATATTTTAAAAATACACAAAAGTGCAGAGAAGAATATAAAGTCAAATGATCAAATATTCATATTGGTAACATTTGATTCAGATCCTTGTTTAATTAAAAAGTAAAGCATTACAGTTTGACAATAAACTATTTGTAAAAAAAAAAAAGATGCTGAAAGCACTAATTTAATTAAACTTCCAAAAAAAAAAAAAAAAGTAAAGCATTACATATTCAGTTCTCTAGACCTGTTAGTCTCTTTCCTCCTCTCCACCATTCCTGAGGTAATCACTATAATGAATGTGCCATGTAGGCTTCCATTCAATAAATTTATAGTTATTACTTACAGACTATACTTACTATGTACATAATGTACATGTTATATTTCTTAACTTCCCACGAATGCTATTGTTATCAACAGTCAATATTGAATCTCCAAGTTGTTGATTTTGGTCTCAAGTAAAAAGACATAATTATGAAATAACTGGAAAACTGTGCTAGCTGGAAGCCTCACTGAAGATTCTTAGGAAATGTTCAGGAACAAATAATGCGTGAAGTGTACAGCTTATTCCCAGGACCAGCAGAGCAAGATGGCCCCTGCAGCAGATTGTCAGTCTTCCTGTTTATTTCATCCCTGAAGCCAGTTACAGTTCAGATTCCTCATAGACACTCATTATATCATAAATGCAATATGCTATAGACCCCTTATCCTTTATATTGTTCCTTGTGGCTCAATCTGGGAGAAGTCTGATACCTGGTCACAATTTGCTGATGAGTTGACAAAAACGGACAGTTACATTTGTGGTCACTTTTCACCCAACCTACTTTGGTACTGATTTCTTGCAATCAGTTGACTTCCTAAGTAAACCGGATTAACTGCTAAGTGTGTTTTAAAAGGCAAAGAAGGGGCACCTGGGTGACTCAGTCCATTGAGCATCCAACTCCTGATTTCAGCTCAGGTCATGATCTCACAGTTCACGACATCAAGCCCCACATTGAGCTCTGCACTGACATCAGGGAGTCTGCTTGGGACTCTCTCTCTCCCTCTCTCTGCCTCCCCTGCCCCCTGCTCACACTCCCTGTCTCTCTAAATAAATAAAAAGACAAGCCTTTTTTAAATTAAGTAAGCAATTTCTTTTTTTCCAGTTTTTATTCAAATTCCAGTTTGTTTACATACGGTATAACAGTTTCAGGTGTAGAATCTAGCGATTCATCATTTACATACAAAACCCAGTCATCACAAGTGCTCTCCTCATTTAAGTGGGCAATTTAGTTAATCCCCCATATCTAGTTCTTCGGGCTCTTTAGAATGGGGCTGGGACTTGTTCTCTTGGTTTCTTTTGTGTAAAACTGGCTCTTGGCTTAGAAGTCTCTGATGTGTAATGAAGTCTTAATGGTGCCTAAAGACTATTACACGCATTAGGTTCAAAGGGTCTTTCTTCAGTACGAATTCTCTGATGTTTAATATGAGTAGTAACTGAAAATCTTACCACATTACATATAGTCAGAAGTTTTATATGTTGGGGCACCTGGGTGGCTCAGTCGGTTGAGTGTCCAGCTTCAACTCAGGTCATGATCTTGTGGTTCATGAGTTTGAGCGCCACATTGGTCTCGCTGCTTTCAGCGTGGTGGAGGCTGCTTCAGATCCTCTGTCCTTCTCTCTCTGCACGCCCCAGCCCCCCCCAACCGCACTCTCAAAATAAATCAAAACAAAACAAAGCAAAACAAAAAAGAAGCTTTATATGTAGCATAAATATCCTGGCATTCAATAAGAGGTGAGTAACAATTAAAGGACTTTTGACATTCATTGCATTTAGAGAGATTTTCTACCTCATAAATTATCCGATGTTACGTATTGTCTATTCTGTATGTGAAGGAATTATCTTCATAAAGTTTGGTTCCGGTTTGAATGTTCTGATGTTGGGTTAGAATTCCATCATACCTGGAGCGCGTGGGTGGCGTAGTCGGTTAAGTGTCCGACTCTTGATTTCAGCTCAGGTCATGATTACATGGCTCCTGAGTTCAAGCCCCATCTGGGCTCTGCACTGACACTGCAGGTCCCCGTTGGGATTCTCACTGCCCCTCCCCTGCGCTCGCTTGCTCTCTCTCTCTCTCAAAATAAGTAAACTTAGAAGGAAAAAAAAGAACTGTGTTATAGCTACAGTTTTTGTTTTTTTTTTTCACATTTAAAGTGCTCATAAGATTTATCTCAAGTAAGAACTCTCAGATACGGGGACACCTGTGTGGCTCAGTCACTTAAGCATGTGCCCTCAGCTGAAGGAAGCTGCCTCATCCAAGATTATCCAAAAACTGGTCAATATAAGGGGAAAACGTCCCCACCCCTTTACCTCAATTTTATTCATCTCTGAATGGCCAGTTTCAGAGATTCTGTGAAATTAGTTGAGGCGTCTGTCGTGAAAGCATCACTGTCGAACTTTTCCTTCTGTCCAGTCCTGCTTCCTTCATTCCCGCGCAGTGGTCAGTCCTGAGAGCGGTCCCTAATATGCCACCTGCGTAAAGTCTGTTTCCTGCAAGATTCACCCTACTCCATATGCATACTTACTGTCCTAGCTAGCTTATAAATCTGTTAGAAAAATAAATTTGTCTCATTCTTTGCTGAGTCCCTTAAGGGAATAGACTTAGATAGTAGATATTCTCCAAGAGCACAGAAATAGAAAGGAAGATCTAGAAAAGCTAAGACTGAGAAGAAACTATTACGGGCGCACCTGGCTGGCTCAATCCGTGGAGCACGTGATTCTTTTTTTTTTTTTAAACAAGAGAGGAGGTTTTATTTTATTTTAAAATTTTTAATGTTTTTTTTATTTCTGAGAGAGAGAGACAGCATGAGCAGGGGAGGGTCAGAGACAGAGAGGGAGACACAGAATTCGAAACAGGCTCCAGGCTCTGAGCTCGCTGTCGGCACAGAGCCCAACATGGGGCTCAAACCCATGAACTGTGAGATCATGACCTGAGCCAAAGTCAGATGCTTAACCGACCGAGCCACCCAGGCGTCCCTGAGCACATGATTCTTGATCTCAGGATTGTGAGTTCAAGCCGCATGTTGGGTATGGGGCCTAACCTAAAATGAAGGTGAAAGAGGGAGAGTAGGAGAAGGAGAAAAAGAAGGAGGAGGAGGAGGAGGGAAAAGAAGAAGAAATTATTATGAAAAAGACAGTTCCAAAAATGGAGAAATAGTTATTCCAGTTGTATTCCATATAAACTAACCAAACAATCCAATATCTAATGAGAGCATACTGTTTCCAAACTTGGGAACAAAAATAAATAAGACCATTCTTTACAGTTCATTTATTTTGAGAGCGGGCGTGAGCAGGGGAGGGGCAAAGAGGAGGGACAGAGAGGAGGGAGAGAGAGCCACATTCTGTAAGCATTTATGGGACAAACAAAGTAGTGATGACAGAAATCTCATAATCTTGAGTAATTATAACAATAAACACCAAAAAGGCAAATTAAAGTCTCAAAAACCTAGTGAAAGAACAAGTAAATAGGCCAAAAGAAAGCAAAATATATGTTAAAAATAAAGACAAACAACCGGACAACATAAGCAAGAACTAAAAGATGGAAAATAATGGACATCTCGAGGCCACACTGTTAAAGAGAAAACCACAAGCCCCCAATGAGGGCACTTGTAATGCCTAACCTAATGCAGTCTCACCTTCCCAGAAATGTCATCTTAATAGGTCAGTACCAATAAGCTAATCTGTTACATAGCCTTTTTCATCTCCCAAAGGAAGAGGAGGTAATCCACCTACTAAACATCTTTTGTCCTCAAATGAAGATGACTTTACCTAATCTTTTTTTTTTTTTCTGTTTATGACTTACTTTGTCCTGCCTTTTAAAACCTTTCCCTTTCTGTAGCCGTTTGAAGCTCCCATCTACCTGTTAGATGGAAAGTTGACTGATTCATGAATTGAGTAAGAAAGCCATTAGATCTTTAAAATTTAGTTGGTTTAATTTTTCTTAACACTATCTAAAGACTTTTAAGTATGCTCATCTTTAGGTGCACATGGCCCATTCTCCTGAATAGGGTCTTTATTGGATCACGAAATAAATCTCAATAGATTGAAATTAAAACAATTAAAACAAAATGCAACATACCAAAAAAGTCTAAATTGAGAATCCAAGCCCTGAGCTCTTTATTTCAGTTACCTCCAATTTAATCTTCTTTTTCTATCTGAATCCAGAGCTACTCAGTTACCTATAGACTCATAAAACTGCCAAGCAGATTAAATTTCTAGCAAGTCCCGAAAATATATTCTCTGCCAGTTCTCTGAGTGACATAAACTTACCACATAAGAACTTTCTTAGGCTATCTTCCAATTTTCCAATCTGGATTGATATTTTATGTCATTTAAGAAAACTAAATGCAGAGTCCTTAATCCTACAGTCTTTAATCCAGGTCTTATTCATAATTATATGCCTACATTTTTGTCTTTATTTCTCTATTTCATTCAAATATTTGTTGAATAGAAAGCTTTTCTTTAAAGAAAGATTTTCAGGCAGAAAGACCTTTTAAAATTATGCTAATCAGGGGCACCTGGGTGGCTCAGTCGATTCTGCTATGACTCTGGACTTCGGCTCAGGTCATGATTTCACAGTTTGTGAGTTCGAGCTCTGCATCCGGCCCTGAGGATTCTCTCTCTCCCCTTCTCTCTACCCCTCCAATGCTCTCTTTCTCAAAATAAGTAAAATAAACTTTAAAAATATGCTATTCATAGGTGTGGGGGTTTTTTAGTTTATTTTTTTAGTCATCTCTGTACCCAAAGTGGGGCTCACACACCCCCAAGGTCAAGAGTCATCTGCTCCACCAGTCGGAGGAGCCAGGAGCCCCATTATAGTTTTATTGTATTGTTATGAGATAATTTTTTGATCTTGGACCAGGAGTAGATGCATATCTATTATTGGTGCGCTTCTATTTATTTCTTTCCATCTACTGTAGTTTCTCCTGTATGGAGGTGCTGTTATTTCGTGTACTGCTATTCGACTTGTTTCTATAACCCTGGGAACTGCAGCTTGTGGCCTTACAAAGTGTCCTTTACTGCTATGCGCTTGGATCTGAACCCTGTCTTATTTGACATCAGACCTCAGGCAGTCGGTCCCTGCACTGAGGCCGGGACACAGGCAGGACCGACGCTAACCCACCAAGCTCCTGCTCTGCAGACCCGCCTTCTGCTGGAAGCCGGGCCAGGGAGCTGGGACCCTCCGCAGAGGATTCTGGGAGGTGTAGTTTTCTTCCGGAGCCGTTTCCGTCAGGTGCATCGACCATGACGTACTTCCGCTGCGCCGCACCCGCGGCTGTAGTCGGGTCCTGTCTTGCACGGCTGTTTCCGTCTCGGTGTTGGTGGAGCTGAACCGGCCCGGGAGTTCGGAGTTTCCGTGGCCCGGGACCCGCGAAAGTACGGACTTAGCCCCGTCCGGAACCAAGCCCCAGCGAAACCCCAGGCCCGGTCTTGAGCGTGGTCGGAGCCCGCCCGGCCTCGGGGTTTTCCGTGTCCGGGCGGCGTCCCCGTACAAACTCATCTCCTACTTCTTGTGCCCGGGCCGGAGGCCTCCGACGGTAGGTGACTGGTGCCCGCGGACCCACCGTCTGTGGGGCGGGAGCTCCATCTTTGGGCGCGGGTGAGACCAGCAGGGAGACCCCTCACGGTTCGGTTCTCTGCTCCGCAGTCTGCACGAAACAGGACGGGATGGCCGCCGGGTTCCGGACAGCTTCGTGTTGGGTAAGTAACGGTTTTCTCGTCTTTAAAAGGTGACCCGGCAGTGAGGATGGCCACGTTCAGCGTCTTTTGGTCATATCCGGGACCCGAACTCATGTACCCTTTCCCCCCGCCAGTGTCTCTGATCTCCAGAACCGTTCCCCGTTTTCTGGCGTTTTGTGCCCGGTGTTCTCTTCTTTGGAAGTTATGCCTAATTGGCAGCTGCAGACCCCGCATTTTGGGGGAAACGAGGGTCCTTGTTAAGGAAGCAGGAGGAAGCGGTTTTGGAGCGGGGGGTGGGGGCAGTGGATCCCCTGGACTATGCGAGTGATTGACGGAGTGAGCGAGAGGAGACTTTATAGCGATTGCTGAACTTCTGACCTCCTGCAGAGGGTGGTGATGCTTCCTGTCTTGGGAACGGTGTTAGAGGAGGCATCCAGGAAAGGAGTGAAGTTTTGTAGGTGTTGAACATGTGGTGCCTACAGCTGAGTGTAGCTCGAGTGGGAGTTCTCAACTGCAAGTGTCCTGATTAAAGGTCCCTGTGTTAGTCGGGTCCCAGGGTATGATGGCACAGAGTCCTGAAAAGGGCCAAATGGAGGATTTGTGGCAAAGACCAGGAAGGGCTGCAGTGCAGGAGGGCTGGGGAGCAACAGGTGACCGTTTGGGAGAGTGGTTGTTTCCCTGCAAATTTGAGAAAAGAGATCTTCCTAAAAGCCGTGATATGAAATACCTCAGAGCAGTATTTCATGAGACAAATGGTATCTTTTGGACTTGGATATTTATAGGTCCTAAGCAGTTTTTCCGTACCAGAGAGAATGTTGGAGTAGTCACTTCCTGAGAGGTAATGGGAGTATTGCAAAGTGGATCACATAAGGTTGTGGACAGTGGAATGTAAGGAAAGTGTGACAGTAGAGACCTTTCTTAGGTGGTGTGCCACTTCATGTGTGACAAGAAGAGTTTGGGTGCCAGTAAGAAGGAAGCTCACTGAGGTGGCCTGAGTGATCCTTAAAATTAAGGATATTTTAGCTTCTGCACACCCAAGGAAACAACCCAGAAAATTAAGAGGCAACCAACGGAATGGGAAAAGATAGTTGCAAATGACATATCAGATAAAGGGTTAATATCCAGAATCTATAAGGAACTCACCAAACTACACGCCCGAAAAACAAACAACCCAGTGAAGAAATGGGCAGAAGACATGAACAGACACTTCTCCAAAGAGGACATCCAGATGGCCAACAGACACATGAAACGATGCTCAGCATCCCTCCTCATCAGGGAAATACAAATCAAAACCACACTGAGATACCACCTCACACCAGTCAGAGTGGCTAAAATGAGCAAATCAGAGAACTCTAG
>NW_024081820.1:126136-241161 GCF_003009895.1 Hyaena hyaena | reverse complement strand
TTTTTTTAATTTTTTTTTTTTTCTAGGAGAGAGAGAGAGACAGCGTGAGCAGGGGAGGGTCAGAGAGAGAGGGAGTCACAGACTGAAACAGGCTCCAGGCTCTGAGCTGGCAGTCAGCACAGAGCCCGACGTGGGGCTCGAACCCACGAACCGCGAGATCAGGACCTAAGCGAAAGTCGGACGCTTAACCGACTAAGCCACCCAGGCGCCCCTTGCTCTTGCTAAAAAAGAAAAAAACCATAACTATATAGAAAATACAGTGAACGAAAACACATTTACAAAAGCAGTAAGAAAGGTAAAATAAGCGAACAGAATCATATCTTATAAATAGTAAGCAAATAAAGAAGACCAAATGAAAATTTTAAAACTATTGAATAATATTAATAGTTACCATGGTTGGCTAGGTACTTTGTGGGTATGAAGTCGTTAAAGACTTGTGACCCTGCGAGGCAGGTCTGTCTCCATTTTGCAGGTGAGGAAATTGGGAAACCTGCCCATGGTACCAAACTGGTAAAGGAAATAAGGAGACCAGGGTTGCAGAGCTAGAATTCAAACAAAGGAGTATTTTCGGAGTTTGTGCTCTTACTGCCTCTTACATTTTAACGTGAACAGAATTTGCTTGTTTTTGAGCGCACATGTTGATTTAACAAACATTTATGGACTATTACAGCAGGTAATTTTCTAGGGAATATGGGGATGAACAAAATTGTCAGGGTCCACATGCAGAATATGGGAGATGGTCACCCAGTCCCAAGGAGCATCATAAACAGACAAAAACAGCAGTGAATGTCATGCATGTGAAAGAGAGCGACTGGGTGGCTACTTTAGATTGGCAGCCTCTCGAGGCAACATTTAAGTGGAGTCTGAATGACAACTTGATGATCATGAGACAGTGGGTACAGTGGAGTGGAGGAGGAAGCCTTCCAGCCTAGGTTGCATTCCAAGCAAGTGGCAGGTGCCTCTAGTGGAAAGCAAGCGCGGGCTGGAGTGGATAGGTGCACCATGCGTCAGCCAGGGTCGGATTGTGTAGGGCCCTTTAAGTGAGGGGAAGGATCGTGCTGGAAAGCCCTGGGAGATTTTATGTTATGTTACATTATTATTTTGAAACTGTAGAGAAGTTGCAGGAATAGTATGAAAAACTCCTGTACAGTATTGTATATTAAAAAACCTTCACCCAGAATTGTCAACATTTTGCCATATTCACTCTGTCATTTTCTCTTTTCTTCTTATGTGTATGCATACGTGTGTATACACACATACTCATTTTCCTCCCTCCCTCTTTGTGGTTCTAGTTCGTGGCATCGCTTCGCTTCTGAAAGGCAGCTCTGGCCTACACACCTCATCTTTTCCCCCAGTCCTCTCTTCCTTCTTTCCTTCCCTCCTCCCTTTTCCTTCTCCTCTTTCTCCTTTCTTTCCCTTCCCTGTTACTTTTAGTGACACAAATATTCTAGCATAAAAGTATTGCTCTTCCTCTTTCATATAAAACAATTTTTGTTTGCATCCTTTTAGAAAATGGGATTGTAAGTAACACAGCCAAACCCCCTTTGGCTTCCTCTTCTGTCAAGAGGTAGTCAGTAGCGGGTGCCCCATCTCAGGATTATGAGTCAGGCCCCATATTAGGGTGGAGCCTACTTAAAATAAAAGTTTAAAAGTTTAAAAAAAAGATAGTTTGGGGGCTTTCCATCCAGACTTTTCTTTCCTTTTTTTCATTTAATTTTTTTTTTTTTAATTTTTGAGAGAGAGCGAGCATGAGTGGGGGAGGTGCAGAGAGAGGAGAACAGAGGATTGGAAGACAGCAGTGAGCCCAAATTGGGTCTCGAACTCCCTAAGCTAGTTAAGGACTCAGTCCCACAAGACAGCTCTTCTCCCAGCTCAACCACAGGTTGCAAGGCCCAGGCTATTGTTACCAATGTTACAGATGGGAAGTTCCAAAGACCTGCTCCTTAGCTTCAATTGATTTGCTAGAATAGCTCACAAAACTTCAGGACACAGTTACTTATATTTACTAGCTTATTAAAGGATATGGTAAAGAATACGAACTCAACAGCCAGGGGAAGAGATGAGTATGGGGAAAGGGCTCAGAGTTTCCATGCCCTCTCCAGGTGCGCCAATCTCACCTCTCCACGTCTTCGCCAATCTGGAAGCTCTCCGAATCCAGGCCTTTTGGGTTTTCACGGAAGCTTTGCTGTATCGGTGTGGTTGATTCAATCATTGTCTGCTGTTGATTAATTCAACTTGTAGCCCTTCTCCCCTCCTTGGAGACTGGGGGTGGGGAGCACTCTCCCAGCAATCAACTGGCCTTCTGTTCCTTACCTGAGAACCTCCGAAAAGTCACCTTATTAACATAACAAAAAATACCATAATGGCACTTATCAGGAAATTTCCAGGGTTTTAGGAGCTGTGAGCCAGGAATCCTTGGATAAAGACCAAACACATATGAGAAATATGTTTTGGGCATCTGAATGGCCAGATATTTTTACAAATCACAAAATTGCAGCGTACACTGAAGACAAATCGAAATCAAACTAAAGATTTCCGGCGCCTAGCAGGTTCCGTTTTGTTTCCTGTCACCTTTGCACTGCCCTCCAGAGGTGACTGTTTTTTTCTGTTATGTTCAACACCATAAATTTTGCCTTTTGTTTTTTGTTAACTTAATGTAATTGAAATTATAAGTAAAGTGTCTGAGGTTCTATATCAAAGAATAAAATTCCTTTCTCCCTTTAGCTGAATTCTGAATTTTAAGTGTTGAATTTTACCACATTACTTTGTTTCCTCTATTGAGATGACTGGCTGGCTGTTCTCCATTAATATACTAGTGTGACTTCGCTGATAGGTATTTCTGGGGTTTTTTGTTCATTTTGGATTGTCCTTTAATTATTTGGATAAATTTCCTTGTCTTAGTGTTGTGTGTGTGAGTATAGGCCTTATTTTACTTCACTTGTGTTTTTATCCAGATACTTTGATCAGAGTTAATAATAAAGGAGTTAACACTACAGTTTGTGCTGTACTTGCCTTGTTTTGTCTGTGGGGTTTTCTGTAAGTTTGTGTGATACGCTGTGTGGGCATCCCATGGTTTCCTGGCTCAACATCAGGTTAGACATGTTCCTTCCATGTTGGTAGACCTCTTATTTATTTATTTAATTTTTTAAAATGTTTATTTATTTTTGAGAGAGAGACACATACAGAGCATGAGCAGGGGAGGGGCAGAGAGAGAGAGAGGCACAGAACTGGAAGTGGGCTCCAGGCTCTGAGCGGTCAGCACAGAGCCCGACGCGGGGCTCGAACCCACAAACCACGAGATCATGACCTGAGCTGAAGTCGGACGCTCAACTGACTGAGCCACCCAGGGGCCCCGATAGAACTCACTTTTACATGTAGTGTGGGTCCGTTGCCTGTTGGAGGGTAAACCTTTGATTGCTACTTATTTATTTGGTGTTTTGTTTGTTTTAATCTTTTCCCCCCAAGATTTTAAGTAACCTCTACACCCAACGTGGGACTCAAACTTATAACCCTGAGATCAAGAGTTGCATGCTCTTCCGACTCAGCCAGCCAGCGCTCCACTACTTATTTTGTGATCATTGATTAGTCAGGCTTTCTTTTTAAATTCTTTGTGGGCCAATTTTGGTTACTTTTACTTTTTTTTTTTTTAAAGTCTTATTTAAATCCAAGTTAGTTAACAGGTTATTTTTACTTTCTTAGAGAAATTTTGTTTCTTCTAAGTCTTCAAATTTATTGGAACAAATTTGTAAATATAGTTAGGTCTGCTACCATGTTTGCTTTAGAGATGTGAATTCAACACAGTTGGTACTGTAGGGAACAGCGTGAGCTTTCTGTCTGACCTCAGACACCGCTCTTTCCACCATTTTATGATCAGCTGCAGCCCCTCTGACATCTAAACGCCAGGTCTTTTCCAAAGTACAGTGCTATATTGTCATTTTACGTGTTTCTTAAAAATGTAAATCTGCTGTTTTTGGTAGCTTATGGTGTTCATTTTTGTGTGTGGCTGACAAAGATGTTGTGCCCCAGCCCTCAGTTCTCCCCATAATCCCTGTGGGTTTGTGTGTGACTTTGCATTATGATGATTTTTTTTGCTGCGTACATGTCACATTACAGTAGAATTGTCTCTGTATAATAATCTTATGAATTAAAATCTGATTTATGGACTCTGTCTCGGTCATAGTAGTTTTCTTTTTTTAATTCCCTCGTTTCTTTCTTTTTTTTTTTTTTTTTTTGTTATGTGTTTTTGTTTATTTCTCAGAGAGAGAGTCAGCGTGAGCAGGGGAGGGTCAGAGAGAGAGGGAGACACAGAATCTGAAACAGGCTTCAGGCTCTGAGCTGTCAGAACAGAGCCCGATGCGGGGCTCGAACCCACGAACCATGAGATCATGATCTGAGCCGAAGTCGGCCGTTCAACCGACTGAGCCACCCAGGCGCCCCAATTCCCTCATTTCTTGACCAGGCTTGGCCAATAAAACCTTTTTAAAAATATTTTTTTGTCTTTTATTTTTATTCTTATCAAGCTCAAAATATGGTAAAAAGCTTAAAATAAGCCTCATGGTTTGCCCCCACTCTCTGCTCTGCACCTTTCTTCTTCCATCCAGTGTCCACACTCAGCCACTTTGGTCCATGTTCACTCTGTGGCCTCTGCCGTAGCTTTTACACAGTCACATTGGTGTGTCCTGCTTTGGTTTCTCCTCTGCCGCAAAGTTGCTGGCTTGATGTGTGGCCTGGGCGTGATCTGGATGCAGGAAGTCACAGCCTCGTTTATCTCTATCACAACCTCAGATGTGCCTGTCAGCCCTCCCCGTCCTTGGCCCCAGTGGCTGTCTCAGCAGGCATGTGTGATCTCTGGTCACTTTCAGATATTGGGGAGTCCAGTCCTACTCTAACTCCATCTCCTCGTGTCCGACTCTGACCGCAGAGGAGGGATGGGAGGGCTCATCTCTCTACTCCCGCGTCCTGTGGAGGCTCCTCCTGGGTTGGGAAGATCAGTACTTAGGCCAGAGAAGCTCCTGTTGTCAGGTGGTCGGTACCCAGCACGAAGGCGGTTGCTTGGAGCCTGAGACAGGGCCCTTGTCATAGACTCTGGGTCTGAAGTTCTCTCTCATCATAGCAGGAGAGCGGGACGCAGGATTAAAAAAATAGGAGAGATGGCTAATGTCTCGGAAAAGACAAGAGCCCCGAGTAAGGGTCCTTGCCCTGTATTTATTAGGATCAGAAGGCTTACGAAGGTGATGGGCGTGCACAAAGAGACAAACTGTAAACATTAACCTATAGGCATGAGGGAAAGTGGGGTTTTTGAAGATATACAGTGTTTGGGGTTTGGATCAATAAAAAACAAAATCCAGGTGCTGGGCAGATGGTTGTTAATGACAGATAAGGGGGTGCCACGTCTTAGCTGGCCTAGGGAAGAAGTCAGGGGAAAGAAACTCAGGGTTAACAAGACACCTTCTCTTTTGTTAATCATCTCCCCTCTGCGCTGCTTTGCCTACAGCCCAGGAGCCTATAGTCCAGTTTACTTGTTTTGCCTAACCTGGCCCTATTCTCCTGTGAAAGCAGTTTCTCTGCTATAGGACTAAATTGGGGGGCACGTTTGCCCTGCATGCATCTTACCTCACACACCTTTGTACTGGGAGCCTTTGCACCCTTTCCTATGGTGGCCTTTGCCTGTCCCTCTCTATCTTTGGGGTTCAGCACCCCCCATTCTTGGGGTGCCTTTGCACCTTCCTGTTCTCAGGGTGCCAATCGTGTTTACCCAAACTCAGGTGTGAGCATACAATGGCTTTTTATTTCTCTGTGCCTTGTTAACCCATTGGTATAAGCTGGGGGTTGCCTAACCCTATCTCCCACAGGCCCTACCCTGTATTTCCATGCTGTGAAGTGATTCTCACTTACCTCTGCAGGTTCCCCCAGAATTGCATTCACTGTCTCTTCCCTCTGGGATCTTCCTGCAGGCAGTGCTGTTGGGTTAGGAGCCTGTCAAGGGGGATCAGGTTCAGGAATCTTTGGGTATCACTTCTTCACAGCCTTTGCAGAATGTTCCAGAATCCTCCATCTTCAGGAAGTCCCAGAGGGAACTGGTATACCGAAATCTCTGAACACAGACCAGTTCCTCCTGACTGTGGGCTCAGCAGACATCCAGACCATCTCTTCCTTCCCTCCCTTCCCGCAGCAGCCTGCTTCAGGGAATTCTGTCCAGCTCCTTCTCCAACCTCTCATTCCCCTCATTTCTTCTCCCTCAGGCATCTTCACCTTGTTAAAGGGCCATGTCCTTGCTGTCCTCAGCACCCTTCTCTGTTTACCACATCATACCCACTAGGATGTCATCTGGCTTTGTTCTCATTGATGTCCAGAACCCAACCACTGCTTATTATTACTCCAGGGCTCTCATTCTGGCCCCAGCTACCTTCATCGCTTCCAGATCCAGGACCCTCCCTCTCCATAGCAGTCAGAGCGATCTCAGGTGTGAGTCAGATCACTCTGCTCTTGTTTGAGGCCTTCTGATGACCTCTCCTCTCGGAATGGAACCCCAAGTCCTTACCACACCCTTGGAGCCTTGCAAGACTGTGCCTTTGTTTTCATGCAGCCTGGGAGGCTCTTCCTGCAGCAATCTTGACATTCGTTGTCACATCACTTGAGGTTCTGCCCAAATGTTGCCTCACCAGAGGGCTCCCTGATCACTCCAGCTGCTTATGCCTGCTTCCAGAACTCTATCCCCTTACCCTGCTTGAGTCTTGTCTATATAGAGCACTATCACCACCTGCTTGGTGGGTAGTTACATGTTTACTGTCACCTCCCCCTGTAGGAAGAGAAACCCACTAAGCACAGGGACTCTGTCCATGGCTGAGTCCCTAGCACCTAGGACAATCCTGGCACACGGTCAGTGACTCATAAATGCTTGTTGAATGATCCCCTGAGGATCTGTAGCTTGTTACTACCTTTTTGGTCCCAGTAAAGGGTTTATGATGAGCCTACTGGGTGGTTTGCAGAGATACCAAGAACTGCACTTACAGCTTGCACAGACGGAATGCCCCCCACCCCCACCCCCACAGTGGCTCTCCATCCTCTGCGGCTCTTCAGCACGAACTCCAGGCCCAGAGTCTGCTGGAGTGAACCCTGCTTGGCCTCAGTAATGGACCCCCTTTTTTTCCTTTTTTTAATGAAAAAAATTCTTAATGTTTATTTTTGAGAGAGAGCACAAGTCGGGGGAGAACAGAGAGAGGGAGACCAAATCCGAAGCAGGATCAAGGCTCAAACTCCCAAACTGCGAGATCATGACCTGAGCCGCTGAAGTCGGACACCTAACTGGCTGAGCCACCCAGGTGCTCCTTGGCCCCTTGTTTTTAATTTTAATTTTATTTATTATTATTATTATTATTATGGTGCCAGACTGAGATTCAAGATGGTCTGAGCAGCTGTGAAGATGACAGATACTTCGGAGGGTAGACCTTCCCATGTGTTTAGAATTGTTCTCTCCATCTCTGGGCAAAATGTATCCTGGATAATTTTTTTTATCAAAGGTTTGAAACGCTTGTTTTGTATGTAGGTATAGATGTTTATTTTCATCTACAAGACTGAAAGCTTTTTGTGTTCATCCTGTTATTTTCAGGATCAAAAACAGTATCTTGCACATGGAAGCTCAAAATTTTTTTTACTGTTTTTTTATTTGTTTTGTTCTGTTTCATTCTAAAAGTTCGTGCTGAACTGGGCACAGGAGGCGGTCTGTGGAGGAACATTTCTCCTTTCGCAGCTCTTGTACATCTGTCCACATCACCTAATGCAGTGGCATCCGATTGAATGGGATGTATATTATTACAGGGGTTATTGTCATTCAAGGATATATCTATGGAGTTCACCTGGGATGAGTGGCAGTTACTGGATTCTGCGCAGAAGTACCTGTACAGGGATGTGATACTGGAGAACTATAGCCACCTGGTGTCTGTGGGTAAGTGCAACTTCTTTGTTGAACTCAGATCATGAATTATAAATTGCCATCCCTTTTTCTTTTCTTTTATCTACCCTGAGGTCTCTAAAGTACTTAATGATTATGGACTTGAACTTTAGAGGTCAGAGGCTCCTAGTCCCTGTTTGGCCCTCATCTCCTAATTGTAATCTTCCCGCACATGCAAGTGAGTGTTTCCATTTTGTGGTTTAGATACCTGAGTCCCTAGCAGCTTGGCCCACATCCTCTGTGATTTTCCATCAACAGGGTATCATGGTACCAAACCTGATTTAATCTTCAAGTTGGAGCAAGGAGAGGAGCCATGGATAATAAGTGCCAAAGTTTCCCGTCAGAGCTATCCAGGTGGGTGAATGGGAACCAGAATGACGTGGGTTGGGGTGGGAACCAGGGCTTGCACTCAGGCCGTCTTGTGCGGAAGCTTTCCTTTGAAGCCCTTGAACTATTGGGGGGACTCGGGATAAGCCCACAAGCTAGCTCCTCAGGAAAGGAAGGGACCATTGCTCTGTCCACGTGTGGGCTTTTCTCTCTTACTCTGAGGGGCAGGCACACCCCCCCCTTATCCGCACTCTGCTCAGATGCTTTCGGGGTTAGTTTCTTTCCTTCTCATGGTCCTGGGCCGCATCAGCCATCCCAGCGTCTGGAGAGATTCTCCTCTCCGCTCCTCTTGTGTGACTTCGTGCCCTCTGCTCTGCTTGTGTTGACTGTCTTTCTTCTTCCACAGTTAAAGCCCTCAGTCTTTTCATCCTTTGCTCAACATCGTCTTGGGATATTTCATTGCTTCCTTTTCTCAAACTGGTCACTTTGAAATTATAACTGTTAACTTTCTTGGGCACTTTTCTTAAAAGGATTTTGAAACCTAGCACAGTCTCACCTGTGTCATTAAGTGATTTTGTCACCTTACGTTTCCTGGCTCCAATTACTCGTCCCTTTGGAGTCAGGTGGAGGGGTCTGTTTCCCAAATTTACCTGTTCTTTCCTGCTGATATTGTAACGACTGAAAGTCTCTTGCGCTCTGAGGATTTAAGCTTTCTTTCCCCCGTGTCGTAACGTCCCATGGACATCCTCATCCTCTCCCCTTCTGCCCTCTCTTCCTGGCTGTAAGTGCTCGTGCGAGAGCCCAGCCTTCCTCACTCGCTCACGGCAGCAGAGCTGGGGAGGAGCGCTGTGCTTCTGTGCCTTCCCCGCTTGGCTTGCTGCCGCGGTTGCACTCGGACTCCCGCGTCCGGCTCTGCGGGCTCAGCTCGGTGTCCTGTGTCCCTTCTCCTTTGCTGATCTCAGTTCTGCTTCTGTTTTTGGTAGTATTTTCTCCTTGGGCAGTGTCTCCACGGCTCCTGTGGTTACTCAGTTGTCACCCAGACTGGGTCAGTGTTTTCCCAGGCGTGGACAGCTCAAAGTCTTAGCCATTTTTCAGAACTCTGATCTTCCCTTTAGCTGTTCCTGCTGCAGTTATTTTCATAAGTGTCCCTGTCACTAGTCTGAGAAAGTAAACAAGTAGCTTACATCCCGGATTCAACCCGAGTAAACATTAAGGAATTTATGGTCTAAATGACATTTGTCTGCCACAGGATGGCAGCTTGACAGCGGCTCAGTTCAGAAGCCTGGTGATGTCAGGGACCAGGGTGCCACGTGTGAGCGTGGTGATGTCAGGGACCAGGGTGCCACGTGTGCCCCTTTTCTTACCCTCGTATGTTAGGCTTTTCTTCTGTTCAGCTGGGTACCTTCATGCCAGGCATCACATGAAGACACGGGCACTGGATAAGTCCTGTTTCTTTCCAAAAAATCTCTTTCATCAGCCCCCAGAATTTTTCTCTGAAGCTTGGCATCAAGTTTTCTTACAAGCGACATGCCAGTGCCTGAACTCGCTGTGGCGGGAGGGGCGGAGCGGGCGTGGGGGAGCACCACACGGACCATATTCTCACCAGTCAGGGCTGCTGCACGGGAGGAGGGCCGGACCATCGGGAGTGCAGTGCACAGTGTGTGCTAGGGTCCTGCCTTCGAGTATCCTTCACGCTTCCCTTCTTGCCGCCTAGGCGCCTTTAAATATGTGAATGTTAACATGAAGCATGGTCATCGCTTCTCCAGGAAGCGGGATGTCTTCTTATCCTGGGCCTGAGTCCAGTCGCAAGTCCAGACTTTCTTGAGATGTGTGTGGTACCATCAGACAGGCGTGGCTATGGCCTCACAATCTGAACTGATGGGGTTAAAAGATCGACAGTCCATTCTAGACACGTGCAGTGGTGGGGAAGGAACTGGAACCTGTGATAGAAGCTTCTCTCTCCTGAGGGGTGGCTGGGGGGGTGGCACAGTCATCACTGCCCTGTCGCACACTCTCCTCCATGGGAAAAAATTCAAGGAAGGCTTCTTGCCGTAGCTTTGGGTGTAATTCCCTGTTCAGTCTTCTCTTTTTGTCCTGCAGGGCCCCGGGCGCGGTAAGGTTTGGGGAGAATGGCCCATGTCTGTGGGTGCAGATTTGTGGGTATTTAGGTCTAAAGAATCACAGGCTGTTATCAAATCAGGCTTAGGTTCCCTTCAAAACATAAGATTCCGGTCAGTTTTCTTTTTTTCTGACAATTCTGTTAAGCCAGTAACAACAACCAAAAACCGTCCAGATGTGTCTTCAAGCCCGAGAAGTCCACTGGTGTCGGTATTACCACCCCCCTCCCCCTTTCTCGAGTTAGTGGGCCTGCTTTGAGGTACAGACCACACTCCTAATTGCTTCCACGTGAACGGGGAGAGAGGGTTTGGGGGGGGCGCCCAGGAAGCAGAAGCGCTCCCGACTATCCCCCAGGGAACCTGTCATGAGCTGGTGAGGCTGTGCCCCGATGGGTGCTCTTGACCCACACCTGCCCCGTCTTCCAGGCGCCCTGGGTGGACGTCACACTCGCCGTGGCGTGACCGGGCCTCCCCACTGGCCAGCCTTCAGTGTCCGCTCCAGGGCTGTTTTGGCACACCTTCCCTAGAAGGTCCCGTCCATACGGCACGTGAGACCTTTCGGATGCCGCTCACTCCCACTCTTCACTGAGCCGCAGTCTGTCTGCCCGCTTCCTGTCTCCATTCGGATATCTGATTGAGATCGCATGAGAAATAAGATCCAAAACGAAGTCCTTCATTTTTCCTCCAAACTGTGTGTCTCAGTGTTTTCCCCTCTCCAAGGGCAGCACCCCATTTCTCAAGCCTAAAATCTGGAGATAACTAAAGCCTCCCCTTCTCAGCTTCTCCTCCGTCCAGCCCTCTGGTTGAGTCTCTTGGTTCAGTCTCCAAATATGTTCCACATTTGCTCAGCTCCAGGGTTCAGTCTGAGCCATTGTCACATCTTCCTGCATTACTACAGCAGCTTTCTCGGCCTGTCAGCCCTTCTATTTGTTTTTTACTTAACAGCCAAACATCTCTTGAAAGCAGAACATGAAAAGGGGCACCTGGGTGGCTCAGGTCAGTTAAGTGTCCAACTATTACTTTAAGCTCAGATCGTGAGCTGAGATCTCTCAGGGTCATGAGATTGAGGAGATTGAGGCTTGCATCATATGGAGGATTCTCTCTCTCTCTCTTTCTCTCCCCCCCCCTCTCTCCCCCCCCTTCCTTCCCCCTCCCCCGTTTTCTGCCCACTCTGCCCTTCCCCTACTCTCACATGCTCTCTCCCACAAAATATGTTTTCTGGGAATTAAAAAAAAAAAAAAAAAGCAGAACGGGGCAAATCGGTTAGGCAGCCAACTCTTGATTTCGGCACAGGTCATGATCTCATGGTTCGTGGGTTCGAGCCCCACACCGGGCTCCATGCTGACAGCTGGGAACCCAGAGTCTGGTTCAGATTCTGTGTCTCTGTCTCTCTCTGCCACCGCACCCACGCACACGCTCTGTCTCTCAAAATAAATAAAAGCAGAACCTGAATCCAGATGTCCTCTAATTTAAAATCCTTTGGTAAAACTTTTTGCCATGGCCTTGCCTATTTGGTTCCTGCCTTGCTTTATTCATTCAATGGGTTTGAGCTATGCTGACATTTATTCTATTTCTTTCTTTCTTTCTTTCTTTTTTTAAGTAAGCTCCATATCCAACATGGGGCTTGAACTCACGACCCTGAGATCAGGAGTTGCATGCGCTACCTACTGAGCCAGCCAGGTGCCTTATGTTTTGTTTCTTAACTGTGCCAAGTAGGTTCCCTTCTCAAGAACTTTATATGTGCTTTCCCTTTGGTTTGAAATGCTCTTGCCTTAATTTTTCTGTAGTTAACTCAATCTTCTATTTTTTTTTCAATTTGTGAACTTTTTTTTATGTTTATTTTTGAGAGAGTGCAAGTAGGGGAGGGGCAGAAAGAGAGGGAGCAGAAGATCTGGAGTGGGCTCTGCGCTGACAGCAGAGAGCCTGACACAGAGCTTGAACTCATGAACTGTGAGATCATGACCTGAGCCCAAGTGGGACACTTAACCAGCTGAGCCACCCAGGAGCCCTGCTAACTTCGTCTTTTAGCGTCTCATTGTACCTGTCTGAATGTTATATCCTGGTTGCTCTGTATTGTTTCAATTCACTTTTTGAATAATAAACACGTAATGACATTCAGATATCTGATAAATGACATTGGCTCCTAAGTGCAGGCTAAGCTTAGTAAGCCTCTGTTTTAGGAACTCTTTTTGTGCGCCTGGGTTGCTCAGTTGTTTAAGTGTTTGACACTTGGTTTTGGCTCGGGTCATGATCTCAAGGTCCCTGAGTTTGAGCCCCACATTGAGTTCTGCTCTGACAGTGCAGAGCCTGCTTAGGATTCTCTCCCTCTCTCCCTCTCTCTTTCTGCCTCTCCCTTGCTCATGTTCTCTCTTTCTCTCTCTCAATATAAATAAACTTAAAAAAAAAAACAACCATTTTTAATCACTGCTAATTTGCCATCCATTCCATAATGGGCTTTGGTTTGACGCAGTTCCTCATGTTCCCTAGCTCAGAAAGATGGCACATGTACACTTGGCCAGTATTTCTTTCGAACCAGTGTCTGAGGCCTGTTATCAAAAAAAGACTCATTACATGGGAGTTTTAAAACTTTCAATAAATAGGGGCGCCTGGGTGGCTTAGTAGGTCATGATCTCGCGGTTCGTGGGTTCGTGCCCCGCGTCGGGCTCTGTGCTGACTGCCAGCTCAGAGCCTGGACCCTGTTTCAGAGTCTGTGACTCCCTCTCTCTCTGACCCTCCCCTGCTCACGCTGTCTCTCTCTCTCTCTCTCCTAGAAATAAATAATTAAAAAAAAAATATTTTAAAAAATGTTTTAAAAAAAACTTTCAATAAAACAAAAAAAACCCTCTCTAATTCGATATCAGCTACATATGATGATTAAAAATATGTGTATGTATTTTTTTCCTAGAAGATTGGAAAGAATGGTACCAGAAAAATCAAGATGAGCTTGAAAATGTTGAGAAAAGCTATGCTTTTAGTGCGTTTGGAAAACTTCATCTGAGCAGAACCCAACTTTCTTCAAGACAAAGAATCCATAAGTATAACACACATGGAAGAAGCTTGACACAAAACTCAGGTTCGACCAGAAACTGTCTGAGAAAAAATCCTGATAAGTTTCATGGATATGAAGAATCATATTTTCTTAAGCATCAAAGAGCTCATAGTATAGAAAAAAACTGTGTGTGTAATGAATGTGGGAAAGCTTTTCGTTGTAAATCACAGCTGATCGTCCATCTGAGAATTCATACGGGAGAGAGGCCTTACGAATGCACTAAATGTGAAAGGGCGTTCAGTGCCAAGTCAAATCTTAATGCTCACCAGAGAGTCCACACGGGAGAGAAGCCCTACTCCTGCGGCGAGTGTGGGAAAGTTTTCTCTTTCAGGTCACAGCTCATTGTCCATCAGGAAATTCACACGGGGGGGAAACCATACGGTTGCAGTGATTGTGGGAAAGCCTACAGCTGGAAATCACAGCTCATTTTACACCAGAGAAGCCACACGGGAGTGAAACCTTATGAGTGTGGTGAGTGTGGGAAAGCCTTTAGTTTGAAGTCCCCGTTCGTTGTACACCAGAGGACTCACACGGGAGTGAAGCCCCATAAATGCAGTGAATGTGGGAAAGCCTTTAGGAGCAAGTCCTACCTCCTGGTTCACATCAGAATGCACACAGGCGAGAAACCTTATCAGTGCAGTGATTGTGGGAAAGCCTTCAATATGAAGACACAACTTGTTGTTCACCAGGGAATCCACACAGGAAATAATCCTTATCAGTGCAGTGAATGCGGGAAAGCCTTTGGTAGGAAGGAACAACTCACTGCGCATCTGAGAGCGCATGCAGGGGAGAAGCCCTACGGGTGCAGCGAGTGTGGGAAGGCTTTCAGCAGTAAATCCTACCTCGTTATACATAGGAGAACACACACAGGAGAGAGACCCTATGAATGTAGTTTCTGTGAGAGAGCCTTTTGTGGGAAATCACAGCTAATTATACACCAGAGGACTCACTCAACAGAGAAGCCCTACGAATGCAGCGAATGTGAGAAAGCCTATCCTAGGAAGGCTTCACTTCAGATACACCAGAAAACTCACTCAGGAGAGAAACCTTTTAAATGTAGTGAATGTGGGAAGGCCTTCACCCAGAAGTCGTCCCTCAGTGAACATCAGAGAGTTCACACAGGAGAGAAACCATGGAAGTGTTCTGAATGCGGGAAATCCTTCTGTTGGAATTCAGGGCTTCGTATACATCGAAAAACTCACAAATGAGAAATTGAAATGAAGTAGATGTTAGAAACTTTCTCACAGAAGTTGATCCTCAGGAGACCAGATGATAATATAGATGGGTTGTATAAGCAGGAAGTCCTAAAAATACACTCCTGCCAATTAAGTCCGAGTGAGGCGGTCGTATTTGGAATGAATGGGCAAAAGCTTTGAGAAAGAAGTCCTACACGTCTCTGTGACCAGAACTGAAGGAATGAGGAGCAGTGACATCAGATGCAGTAGCATCATTATGAAGATAAAATTCAGAGAATTCCTATTTAAAACCTAAATTTAATCAGAAAAGCATTTTCGCATAGAAAATGTGTTATATATGGAAAGTCACATTCCAGATTTGAAGCTATGTTTTAGAGTGAAGAAAATCTAAATTATAAGTGGTAGCTTTTTTCATGGTGGAGTATAAAGTTTTTATTTTAATATGTAAATAAAGTGATGGTTGGGAAATGGCAAGGAACAGATTCTGAGGATTGAGAGATACTTAGTGTGACTTTCCTGAGTAACACTAAGTAGCATTTTTTACATTTTTTGGTATTTTTTAACGTAACTTGCTAGACATATATTTGGTAGTTTGTGGAATAACACCCCCCAATATTCTCCATATTAAATGCTATATATCAGTATTGTCTCTTCATTTCTTACCAATATAACAAATAATGTGGGTTTTAATAAATGAAAAGAGGGGCACCTGGGTTGCTCAGTCGGTTAAGTGGCCGACTTTGGCTGAGGTCATGATCTCGCAGTTTGTGGGTTTGAGCCCCGCATCGGGCTCTGTGCTGACAGCTAGCTCAGAGCCTGGAGCCTGTTTCAGATTCTGTGTCTCCCTCTCTCTCTGACCCTCCCCTGCTCACGCTGTCTCTCTCTCAGAAATACATTTTTTAAAAAACATTTAAAAATTTCAGTAAAAAATCATTATAAAAAAATAAAAATAAAAAAATAAATGAAAAGATACTGTTCCGTAAATGAGTACTCAGCAATGTACATAAGTGGGCCTGGCAATTATTATGCAGGTTTTGCTTAAGAGACTCATTGTAATGAACAAAGATTATATTTTAGCATTTCAGTGTCTGCTCACTGGTAAGAACACCCTAGTTTTCTCTGCAGAAGTACCTCCCTGATGTGTGTGCTCTCTGGTTGGGGTCTTTCCGGGCATCTACCCACCAGCCATTGCTGGGTAAAGGAAACATCTATGCTAGATTTTGAGTTTCTGATTCAGTCTCACATGAACCAGAAGGAAAATGTGGGAACTAACTCACTCTTGCCCCAGAGGTGAGACCATCAATTACTTCCTGCTCTACTGGTTTCCCAGAATAACTCTGGGTGCTGTCCCTCTGCCTGTGTGCTTCCTCCTCTCCAAGAAAAAGGTTTCTTCTGCTAAAGTTAAGGAGAGCGAAAAAAAAAATTTTTAAGATCATTCATTCATTTTGAGAGAGAGGAAAAGCACAAGTGGGGAGGAGCAAAGAGAGAGGAAAGAATCCCAAACAGGCTCCACAGTGCCAGCGTGGAGCGGGTCATGGACCCTGACGGGGGGGGTGGGGGGGCTTCAACTCAGGGACTGAGAGATCATGACCTGAGCCGAAGTCAGACACTCAGCTGAGCACCCAGGTCCCCATTTCTGTGTGTATGTGTTTTTAATGTTTGTTTTTAATGTTTATTTTTGAGAGAGACAGAATGCAAGCAGGAGAAGGGCAGAGAGAGAGGGAGACAGAATCCAAAGCAGGCTCCAGACTCAGCTGTCAGCACAGAGCCCCGTGTGGGGTTCAAACCCACAAACTGTGAGATCATGACCCGAGCCGCTGAAGTTGGATGCTTAACCAACTGAGCCACCCAGGTGCCCCTATTTATTTATTTACTTTTTAAAATTTTTAATGTTTTATTTATTTCTAGGAGAGAGAGAGAGAGACAGCATGAGCAGGTGAGGGTCAGAGAGAGAGAGGGAGACACAGAATTGGAAACAGGCTCCAGGCTCTGAGCTGTCAGCACAGAGCCCGACGCGGGGCTCGAACCCACGAACCGTGAGATCATGACCTAAGCGAAAGTCGGACGCTTAACCGACTAAGTCACCCAGGCACCCCCCCTATTTATTTATTTTTGAGAGAGTGGGGGATTGTGGTTTGTGGAGGGGCGGAGAGCAAGGAAGACAGAATCCCAATCAGGCCCCGCACTCAGACCCTGACGCGAGACTTGAACTCACGAACCGGGAGATCATGACCCAAGCCGAAATCAAGAGGATGACAGACACTTAACCGACTGAGCCACCCAGGCGCCTCAAGGAGATTGAATTTCTGGGGCACCTGGGTAGCTCAGTCGGATAAGCATGTTGACTTCAGCTCAGATCCTGATCTCACCGTTCGTAGGTTCGAGCCCATGTTGGGCTCTTTGCTGACAGCTTGGAGCCTGGAACCTGCTTCAGATTCTGTCTACCTCTCTGCCCTTCACCCCCTCATGCTCTCTCTTAACAATAAATAAACATTTTTTTTAATGTTTTTTTTCCTTATTTTTAATTTATTTCTGAGAGACAGAGTGAGCAGGGGAGGGTCAGGGAGAGGGGGAGATAACAGAATCTGAAACAGGCTCCAGGCTCTGTGCTGTCAGCACAGAGCTAACGTGGGGCTCAAATCCACGAGCTGTGAGATCATGACCCAAGCCGAAGTTGGGCGCCTAACCGACTGAGCCACCCAGGCGCCCCTAAAAAAATTTTTTTAAAAAGGAGAGTGAACTTCTATTTTGTATAATTCAAAGATTTTAATAAATTGTCACTTTGGAGTAGTGTATAGGTAACAAAAGTGGGCTTTTTTCCTGAGGAAGGAAGAAAAATCAGACTCTTGTTTACGTTCCAGTATGGAAACCTGTGAGCCTATAGTATGAAATCGTGTCCTTACTTGTGGACACCAAGAACCTTGTAGCCCCTGATGATTAGATTTGGAGAATACTGAGGGACTTGCCGAAGAAGAGTTTTTTAATATATGAAGAAATATGACCCGGGAGATGGGGTGGCTACTCCTGGTCATTCATAACCCTTAACTAGTGACGTGAAACCCTGAAATCTCAAGGAAGAGTATTGATTGTGACATTTGACTTGCTGAATTAAGCCGTTCACTTCATGTCCTCACTGATCCCTGATGTAAACAAGTACTGGTCTAGAAAAAGCTGCATCTTGATGATTCATACAGAGATATCTGACAGGAGTCTGAGGACTCAGCCTAGCAAACTCCTAACAGAATTCACTGGAGGCTCTAGAAATACGTAGCTTAGATGTCAGCAAGCTGCAGCTAACTGGTCACGTGCAACTTGCCTGTATTTGGATGGATGGCATGCCAAGAAGTCCTTATGTTATTAAACGGTTGCAAAAAGAAACTACTTCACAAATTGAAAAAATTATTTGAAATTCAAATGTCAGCATCCATAAATCAAGTTTTATTGGGACATAGACATGATTTTTGTATTCTCTGGCAGCGTTTACACTATAATGGCAGAGTTATGGCAGATACTGTTGCCCAGGAAACCTGCCAACTCCTGACGGAGAGCCCCTTCCCCTCCCTGAAAAAGTGGACCGTGACTTGCAAGAGCAGGTTTATTCTGCCAACACCCCAGGGCTCATTACTACCAATTCTGTGCCCAAATCTGTTCTTATAAGATCCTAGTCGTTGGCTTAAGTCTCACCTTTATTGTCTAGTTTTCACGTGATTATTTCTGTAAAGATACTATTCGCTCATTAACTTCACATCTTGAGGCCCTGGGGGCTAAGAATCCAGTGCATCTTCCTTACACAATTCAGACCCTAAGTTTGCCGTCTTGCTCCCCCTCACCAAATCCGTGTCCTTCTCACATGCAAAACACACCCCGCCCCAGCCCAGCACCCCCTGAAGGCTTAATTCACCCGAGCATCAACTTGAAAATCTCATCTAGGGGCGCCTGGGTGGCTCAGTCAGTCAGGGGGCGTCCGACTTTGGCTCAGGTCATGATCTCACGGTTCGTGGGTTCCGGCCCCGCATCAGGCTCTGTGCTGAATGCTTGCTTAGAGCCTGGAGCCTGTTTCGGATTCTGTGTCTCGCTCTCTCTGCCCCTCCCCTGCTAATGCTGTGTCTCTCTCTCAGAAATATAAATAAAAAGAAATTTTAAAAAATCTCATCTAAATACCATCTAAATCAGATGTGGGTGAGACTTGGGGTAGCTTCATCCTGAGGCAATATTTCTCCCCATTTGAGAACATGTGAAACCAGACAAGTTCTCAGCTTTCAGCATACAATGATCAACACAGGCAAAAGTAGACCTTTCCATCCCACAAGGGAGAAATCAGGAAAATGGGCTGTGAGTCCCAAGCAAGTCCAAAATAGGGCAAATTCCATTAGATTTTAAGGCCTGAGAATACTTCTCTTTGGCCAAATGCTGTGTCCTCTGAGCCCCCTGGGGTCGTGGACCAGCTCTGGAATTGAAAAGGTGACTTCACCCTCTGGGACCAAGGAGGGGGTTCTACCCCCGGGGTCGTTCCGGCCCGTGTGCGCATCTGGATAGCGCCGCAAGCCCGTTTTTTCTACCTGTAGAATCCCAGACATCCAATGACTTTCCTTCATTCGAACCCATCTCTGTCCGCTTCAGTCCGTGTTGGTAACATTTCTGCTGAGTTGGTTAATGGATTTACAAGTCCCACACCTAATTTCTCTGTTCCACCACATCCTTGTTCTCTCCAGAGCGTGCTTTTGCATTTTTTGCAGTATGAATAAGCTGAGAGTCTTCCAGATTTGTTTTAACAATTCGTTCTTCAGTGTATTCTGTCCTCCCAAATTGTACCATTAGCAGCAAGAAGTCAGGCCAGGCCTCTATCATTCTGCCTAGAAATCTCTTCAGCTAAACATTCCAGTTCACTGTTTTCATTGTTTCTGAATTCTGCTTTTTACCAAATGCTAGAACACAGTTTAGCCATGTTCTCTGTCACTTTATTACAAAAATAATTTCTTCTCCAATTTCTAGTAACATGTTCCTCACTTTTACCTGACTCCAGAAGAACCTTTGGTTTTCGTGTTTCTACCAACAGTATCTTCAGAAGGCAGTCTAGGCTTTTCATATTAGGTGCCTCAAAATTCTTCCATCCTCTGCCAAATCCAAACCTGCTTCCACATTAAAATATATAATTTATTTTTTATGAGAGCGTGGGAGTGAGCAAAAGGCAGAGAGAGAGAGAGGGAATCCCATGAGATGCAGAGGGAGGGAGAGAGAATGTAGAGCCCAAGCTGGCCCGATGCAGGGCTTGAACTCAGGACCTGTGAGATCATGACCTGAGCCGAAGTCAGCCGCTTACCTAACTGAGCCACACAGGCGCTCCTGCTTCCACATTTTAAGGTATTTGCTGCAGCAGCAGCCTATTTTCCAGTGCAGAAAATTTTTATTCGTTCGCTAGGCTGCCGTAACAAAATACTTCAAAATGAGTGATTTAAGCAACAGACACTTGACTGTGATACGGGTCCAGAGGTTACAAGTCGGACAACAAGGTGCCCACAGAGTTGTTCTCTCTGACGCTGAGAAAGAAGATTCTGCTGCTGTCTGCTCTCTTTGTCTTGTCCATCCCTTTGTCTCTTCACATAATTTTCTCCCTATGTATGTCTATGTCTGTGTCCAGATTTCTCCTTTTTATGTGGATACCAGTCATATAGGCATAGGGCCCGTCCTAACGACCTTACGTAAACGTGATTATCTTTGGGACATCTGAGTGAGTGGCTCAGTCGGTTGAGCAACTCTTGATTTCGGCTGAGGTCATGATCTCATGGTTCATGGGGTAGAGACTCGGATGGAGCTCTGTGCTGACAGTGTGGAGCCTGCTTGGGATTCTCTCTCCCTCTCTCTCTGCCCCTCCCCTGCTCGCTCGCTCTCTCTCCTAAAATAAACAAACTTTAAAAAAGATATGATTATCTTTTTTCTTAAGTTTATTTGTATTTATTTTGAGAGAGAGCAAGCAGGGATACTGAATCCAAGTTTTCTCTTGGACTTTATTAGGACTACTGATGGAATTACACAATTCAATTACAGAATTGAATAAGTTCTGTGTATTTGATAATAGTAATGCATTTATGTTCATTTTCTTAATTTGATAACTTACTGTGTTAAGATAATGGAATCACCTTCTTGGAGATAATCACTGAAGTGTAGAGGAGTTATGTCTGTCAGAAAAGTACGTTCTTTCATAGAGAAAGCAGACATAGTAAAATGTTAACATTTGGGGAATATAGGTAAGATGTATTTAGGAATTCTTTACTATTCTGTAAATTCTATATTTATGTGATTTTTTAAAAACTTTTCATCAGCATCAAATCATTTCTAATAATAAAAAATGAATCATCATATCAGGTCAATATATCCAAATCAATTCTATTTTCTGCATAGAAATGGGATTTTACAAAATGGGATCTAATGAAATTAATCCATTTAAAAGAATATTAAAACACAACATGTAAAAATAAATCTTGTGGTGTTGGAGATGTTCAGTATCATGATTATGGTTATTGATACATTAACCGACACAGGTGTAAAACTGAGTAGAACCTAATACATGAACAGAGTGTAAGTGAGACTGGAGAAATCTTAATACGTACTGTGGGCCATATTAATGCCAATATTCGGACCGTGATACACCATAGTTTTGCAAAATGTTAACATTGGGGTAAACTGGGCTAAGTATGTAAGGGGTTTCTTTCTATTATTTTTTACACTGCAGGTGAATTTACAATTATCTCAATAAAAGTTTCATTTAAGATAAATCTATTAAAGATGTAAAAGGAGAATGAATATTATATAGTCAATGAAATATTATATACTATGACACAAACAACAGCTGAATAAAGCACATGTCTAAGTATTAGATACATAATACTGAGTGGTAAAAGTCACTCTCAGAAGGCTATGCAGAATCCCATTGTTGGAGGCCAAACTAAAGTGAAATGGAATTACATGTTATTGAGGCAGGCATGTGTCTGTGGTAAAATGGTGAACCTGTAAAGAAATATTTATTATGGTGTCTGTCTCTGCGGAGGAGCAGCAAATAGAAGCTGCAAATTCCTTGTAATTTCTTGTTTCTCAGATTGAGTGACAGAGTCATGAACGTTCATGAGAAATAACTTGTAACTAATGTTAGATGAAAAGAGGACATAAACACAATTTAGATTTTTAAAAATTATAGAATACTAAGGATAACCATGTGCTACAAAATATGAAAATTTAGATAAAATTTCTCTGTTTTCTTGCAAATTGTATATGACCAAAACTGACCACGCTGAAAAAGCAAGACTTACTAAATCAGTAACAAATAAGTAAATTGCACTATAGTCAAAATGTCCCTCAATGAAATGTAGCAAGCTTAGATAACTGAACAGTAGAATTGTACCACATATTAAAGGACTCAATCATCATTGTGTTGTACAAGCAATGTTAGAAAATTTTATTTTATTTTTAAATGTTTGTTTATTTTGAGAGAGAGCACAAGGTGGAGGGCAGAGAGAAAGGGAGAGAGAAAATCCCAAGCAGGCTCTGCGCTGTCAGTGCAGATCTGGACGCACGGCTTGAGCTCTCGAACATTGAGATCATGACCTGAACTGAAGTCAAGATTCAGATGTGTAACCAGTTGAGTCACCCAGGCACCCTAGTGTTAGAAAAAATTTTAAAGATAGATTACTCCTAAATTAATTTTATAGTCCTAGTATAAACTTCACACCAAATCTGGATAGAGACCATAGAAAAACAATAATGATTATAGGCCAGTCTAATAGATGAAACTTTTCTGGATAAAATGGAATCCAGCTTCTTTCCCCACACATCTGTATATGTCCATGTAGGCTGAACTATACGAAATTACTGATATTTGGCCATTTTTTTACATATGTGGTGGATTTTGCTTTCCAAAGATGGCTATAGCCAAGAGCCAGCCCCTTCTTACTTCCTCTTCTACAATGTGGCTGAGCCACTCCTCCCATGGAGAGTTCTGTTTGCTGGTGGTTGCCGGTAGCCAGCAGAATGTGGTGAAGGGCTGCTGCATGTCCCCTACCCCCCCCCCCCCACACACACCCCAGAAAGACAATGCAGCTCCTGCTGTCCTGCCTGGAGTACTTGTTCTTGAATCTCTGGGGCTGCCACGTGAGCAGTGCATCGAGCGTGGGGCTAGGGGTACCTCTGAGAGTCCATAAAAAGAAATGACATAGATGGTCTCTGAGGCTACATGAATAGAAACAGGCTCCAGGCTCTGAGCTGTCAGCATAGAGCCCAACATGGGGCTTGAACCCATGAACCATGAGATCATGACCTGAGCCAAAGCTGGGCAGTTAACCTACTGAGCCACCCAGGTGCCCCTCTTCTCACTACTTTTAATAAAATACATGAGGAGAGAGAGAAACTAAGAAAAGAACCATTTCCCGGAGGAGTCTTTTCAGCCAATAGAGTGTCATCGAAGTAAGAAATGCCCCCAGGGACTATAATATCCTTAGGTAAGACTTCAGAGATATGTAAGGGGGTACCCAGTGAGCCCCTTCAGACAGGAAAAGTGCTTTCCAAGGGTCTCGGGACTGCCTCTGTGGACCCTCTCTCTTAACACAGCTTCTAAGAGTCTTAAGGATGTGGTCTCACAGAAGGAGCTCAGAGAGTCCACAGCAGAGGAAGTCATTTCCAAGATATTTTGGAGGATGTGGCTTTCACCTAATTGATACATAAAAAGCCCACAAAGCCCCCACCACCACTTCCTATGTATCTCTCGAAACAACACAAACTTATAATTACCAAACCCCTTCTCTACCAAAGTACTCCTAAAACAGAAGGGGGGGGGCCTCCCGGGGGGCTCAGTCAGTTAAGTGTCTAACTCATGATTTCGGCTCAGGTCATGATCTCACCAGTTCGTGGGGTTGAGCCCCATGTTGGGCTTTGAGCTGATCGTGGAGGCTGCTTGGGATTCTCTCTCTGCCCCTTTCTCTCTCTCTCTCAAAATAAATAAACTAAACATTAAAAACCCAGAAATTTGGGAGCTCCCCTTTTTAAGAATAGAAGCCAAGCTTTCAATAAGATAAGCCATGGTATTAGCTGGTGAGTTCTAATAATCCAGTTGCAGATCTGGTAGAAAATCATTTTGAAGAAAATTTTATTACAACTTCATTTCCCAAAAATATTTTCCATTACTTGAGGTTGGAGACATCCTAACTAAAGAGTTGTCATGAGTTTCATGAATGTCTAGTTAAAAAAAAAAAAAAAGAGGTAAAATTGCAAAGTTAGTAGAAAAATACAGGAGAAAATTATGGCATGGCTAATTGTAGTGTTCACAGCAAAAAAGAAAATGGGGAAAAAAGGAAATTGTAACCTGAAAAATGGTATAAATACACATACACACCATAAAGTTTTAATGTTTATTTATTTTTGAGAGAGAGAGAGACAGATCACGAGCAGGGGAGGGACAGAGAGACAGGGAGACACAGAATCTGAAACAGGCTCCAGGCTCTGAGCTGTCAGCACAGAGCCCAATGCAGGGCTTGAACCCATGAACCATGAGATCTTGAACTGAGCCGAAGTCAGATGCTTAACCGACTGAGCCACCCAGGTGCCCCCAGCACCAAGTTTTAAACAGCCATATCAACTTTGACTGAAAAGGACAAACCCTATGCAAAATAAAAGGAGCTCTTACGACTGCCAACTTTTGGGGTCAGGAAGAGACTGAAAAGGATTTCTTCTTGCAAACGTGGACCACTTTTTATTAATAAGGAAGGATGACTCAGGTCACAGAATCCAGGGCCAGAGGTTGCAGCCAAGAGCTAGGAAGAACTCCAAAGGAACAGGACCAAACCCTAATGGGTGAACTGGTAACACGTCATTAGTGGGATTTAGGAATTTCTCTGGATCAATGACTCCGCGGTGAGGACCCTATTGTCCCTGGTTTTGAATTCGGGTGTCTGTAGTAGGTTTTCCGCATGTGCTCCACTATTGTATTTTGGGTGTGCAAGATGAAAATGACCTCCTTTAACTTTCATTTCCTTAGATGCCCATCTCCAAATATAGCCACCCTGGGGGTGTGATTTCAAGGAAGGAGTTTTGAAAGGACACAAATATTCAGTCCATAGCATATTTAATAGGCAGTAAGAAAATACACTAGGGGAAAAAACTTCACCTTCATAATATCATTAGGAAAGCTAAGCTTCTTAGGAATACATCTGATACAATGTTGAATTTAAAATGAAAACTCTCAGGGCGTCTGAGCCACTCAGGCTCAGTCGGTTAAGCCTCCAAATCTTGGTGTTGGCTTCAGGTCATGATCTCGCAGTTTTGTGAGTTCAAGCCCCACGTCAGGCTATGTGCTGACAGCCCAGAGTCTGCTAGGGATTCTCTCCCTCTCTCTCTCTGCCCCTCCCCAACTCGCTATCTCTCTCAAAATAGATAAATAAACTTAAAAAAATAAAATGAAAACTATCTAGGAATAAGTCTCTTAAAAACTCCATAAACAGAATTTATGAATAAAACAATAAAATGCTACTAATGTTCATAAAAGAACTGAAAAATTCAGGGACACCTGGCTGTCTCAGTTGGTAGAGCATGTATATGACGCCCCATGCTAGGTGTAGAGGTTACTTAGATAAAAAATCTTTAAAAAAATTTTTTTAAGGAACTGAAAAATTAAGGGGCACCTGGGTGGCTCAGTCAGTTAAGTGTCTGGCTCTTGACTTCCACTCAGGTCATGATCTCACAGTTCATTGGTTCGAGCCCCACATCAGGCTCTGTGCTGACAGAAGCATAGAGCCTGCTTGGTTTCTCTCTCTCCCTCTCTCTCTCTGCCCCTCCCTGCTTCCACTCTATCTCAAAAATAAAATAAAAACATTTAAAAAAACTGAAAAATTCAAAGATACACTATATTGATGGAGTTGAGTCAATATAATGAAAATATTTATTCTTAGAAAATATACATTTCAGGAGTATAATTCTCACAGCTGTTCTTTTCAGTTTCCCTGCCCAATAGTTAAGAGTATATGATTTTTTTTTTAGTAGCTGTATAAATGGCTAAACAAATGTAAGAGACAAGTCCATGTGATAGTCTTAATCAAAATGAGAGTCCTGGAAGTTGCATTTTGCATTTGATATCTGTTTGGAGTTTTAGAGCCATTGTGTTAACAAATACTGTATGTAGCTAGGAAAAGGTGCTTTTTACTTTTTTTTTTTTAATATTATCTTATTTATTTCTAGGATAGAGAGAGACAGCGTGAGCAGGGGAGGGTCAGAGAGAGAGGGAGTGACAGACTCTGAAACAGGCTCCAGGCTCTGAGCTGGCAGTCAGCACAGAGCCCGATGCAGGGCTCGAACCCACGAACCGCAAGATCATGACCTAAGCGAAAGTCGGACGCTTAACCGACTAAGCCACCCAGGCTCCCCAGGTGCTTTTTACTTTTAATCCCTTTGATCAATATGGCTTTTGGATTAACCAAATTGGCTAATGGATCAAAATGAAACCTGTCAATGTGAATTCATTTATTGACCTTGCTACTTGTTTTTGCTAGAAATGTTATTAATGTAATAAATATCAACGTGGGAGATAAAAATATATATATACATTTCATAAAATTCCAATAAAACAATAAAAAAAGGGAACAGTTCTGTCCCTTGAAATGGGACAGCATCTAACATTTTCAGAAAAGTTTACAGGCCTCAAACTTTGCAAGACAATCATGAACAGGCACAGGTAGAATGAGTTTCCCTTCCAGATATAGGAGGTTTTTATTAAGCTAGAATATTAAAACAATGTGGTACCTATACAGTGAAAGACGAATCGGTGGATGGAACAGAAAACATTCCAGAAAGGGTACCTTGGGCATATAGGAACTTAGGACATGAAAGAAAGTAATTTATAAGCATTGAGGAAAGAATGTGCTATTTGATACTTGGTGTTAAGGGCTGAATTGTGCCCCCCCTTTCAAATTCATACGTTAAAGTCCAACCCCAGCACCTCAGGAAGTGACTGTATTCGGAAACAGGGGCTTTAAAGTGGAAATTAAAGTGAAACATAGGTATACAGATGACCCCAATCTGGAGATGAGAGGTGTCCTTGTAAGAAAGGAGATTAGGACGCAGACTCGCGGAGGGCCAGCCGTGTGAGGACCCAGCGCCCGCGGGCCAAGGACACGGGAGGGAAGGACACGCAGGGAAGGCAGGTCCCGGGCGGGACCTGCGCTCAGGTTAGTGGTGGCGTCTCTTTCCACGGTTTGTACTGGTGACGGGTCACAGGTAGGGTGGCCTGTGACTGAGGTTGTCCCCTCCCCTGGGAGAGGGGGTTCTGGGTCCTACAGGGTTCTTGCTGGAACTGTGCTGGCCACCTTTCCCCGCAGGAGGGCTGAAACCCCCGAACATGTGAATTATAATAAACCCAGGGTGTCACGCTAGGAGACGTTGAAGAGGAGAGCGCCTGTTTTGCACCTGTGGCTCTTGGTCTATCAGCCTCCAGGGTGTCAGAAGCCACAAGGCCGGGACATTGAAAACCACAAAGTCAGGATGTCGCGCCCTCAAGCTTCTAGGTGTCACCTATTTATCACCACCCTTGCCTCCGGCTCACATCTGACTAGCTGCTTGCTCTGTCACTGGCAAACTAGTACACTTGGAGTTAGGAAATTAGCTTCCCACATGGCGACAAAATGAAATGAGATCAGTACTTCCCGTTATATGCATACACACAGCTCCAGAAAGATTAAAACCGAAATGTCAAACCAAAATGCTGAAACTATTAGAAGATAATACAAGGAAATATTTTACGTTCAACGAAGAAATATTTCTTTCTGTTTTCTCTTTCAAGGGGAAGATTTCTCAGCAAGACACGAAAGGAAACCATAAAAGAAAATCTAGATACATTTCATAATGTCAAAACTAAAATCCAAGGGACCAACATTTTTATAATCTAAGTTCAAAGGAAGTGAATGAAGCAAAAAAATTAAAACACGTTGCACATTGAGGGTTAGTAAACAGTATACATTCAATTCCATAAATCTAGTAGAAAAAGATAACCTGACAGAAAAATAGGCAAAGGATCATTGACAATCTATGAAATAAAACCCCAATTGTGTGGAAATATATACACTTCAGCAGTGATCACTGAGACACATTATCTGTATGTTCTGCATTTCAAATATTAGTCCAGTTTTTAAAATTTTGATCTTAACTATCTGTATCTTGCCACTAACTCCTCCTGATGTTCCACCATTAAACAGCATACTAACTTTATGGTTATTATATCTTTTTTTATTATGTTAAAGTAGCTAACAATTTTTTCTAACTTGTTATTTTTTTTAAATTATTTTTTGAGAGGGGGCAGGGGGGAGGCGCCTGAGTGGCTCAGTCGGTTAAGCATCCGACTTCAGCTTGGGTCATGATATCACGATTTGTGGGTTCAAGCCCCGTGTTGGGCTCTGTGCTGACAGCTCAGAGCCTGGAGCTGCTTCAGATTCTGTGTCTCCCTCTCTCTCTGACCTTCCTCTGCTCATGCTCTCTCTCTTTCAGAAATAAATTTAAAAAACATTAAAAATTAAAAAGAGAGAGGGGGCAGGGGGTCAGGCAGATGGAGACAGAGAGAGAACCTTAAGCAAGCTCCACACTTGGCACAAAGCCCGACATGGAACCCCATGCAGGGCTCAGTGCCATGCCCCTGGGTTGTGACCTAAGCTGAAATCAAGAGTTGGATGCTCAACTGACTGAGCCATCCAGGTGCTCCTCTAATTTTTTTTTTTTTTAAACTCTGGAATGTAGAGCGCCTGGTTGGCTCAGTGGTTAGGCGTCCAACTTCGGCTCAGGTCATGATCTTGCGGTTTGTACGTTTGAGCCCCGTGTCGGGCCCTGTGCTGACGGCCAGCTCGGAGCCTGGAGCCTGTTTCAAATTCTGTGTCTCCCTCTCTCTCTGACCCTCCCCTGCTCACGCTGTCTCTCTCTCAGAAATAAATAAAAACATTTAAAAAATAAAACTCTGTACTGTATTCTACTGTATTCTTTTTATTATTAAAAATGTTTATTTATTTTTGAGACAGAGCGAGAGACAGATCTGAGCAGGGGGAGGGGCGAAGAGAGAGGGAGATACAGAATCCAAAGCGGGCTCCATACTCTGAGCTGTCAGCACAGAGCCTGACGTGGGGCTTAAACCTACCAACTGTGAGATCAGGACCTAAGCTGAACTTGGCTGCCTAACTGACTGAGCATCCCAGGCGCCCCTGGAGTGAATTTTTAAAATGTTTATTTATATTTAGAGAGAAAGAGCATGCATTCAGGGGAGGGAAAGATACGGAGAGAGAGAATCCCAAGCACACTCTGCACTATCAGTGCAGAGCCCAATGTGGGGCCTGATCCCACAAACCATGTGATCATGACCTGGGCAAAATCAAGAGTCAGATGCCCAACCGAGCCACACAGGAGACCCTCTTAGTAGTTATGTTTGGGTAGTCATAATCAAGTTTAGCCTGAGCTTCCTTTTCAAGTCATACATGTCGATTTTGGTCTCTTTCTGCTAATAAATAGAAACAGTTCCTTCTATTTCCTCTGGAAATTTTTATATGTAAGAATTCTCTGATCACTGGATGTTTGAAAGAATTCCCTGGAAACTCAATGATTGATGCTTTTTGGCAGAGAATCTCTGAAATTGTCCTCATTTTTATCCAGAATGTGTTTTTCTCTTTTCTCTCTCTCTTTTTTTTTTAATTTTTATGTTTTTTTATTTATTTTTGAGGGTCATGAGACAGTGCAAGCAGGGGAGGGTCAGAGAGAGAGGGAGACACAGAATCTAAAGACAGGCTCCAGGCTCTGAGCTGTCAGCACAGAGCCTGACGCGGGGCTCAAACCCACAAACCGTGAGATCATGACCTGAGCGGAAGTTGGACGCTAAACCCAGTGAGCCACCCAGGCACCCCTCTCCTTTCTTGAACTGAATTTGACACATCCATCCCAGGTCAATCATTTAATTTCAAAATTCTTAGCATAGAGAGAATTCTCATCCAATATCCTATATGTCTATGGCTGTTCTCATTTTATCATCTTTTCCTTCTCTCTTTTTTTTTTTAAATTTTTTTTTAATGTTTTATTTATTTCTAGAAGAGAGAGAGAGACAGCGTGAGCAGGGGAGGGTCAGAGAGAGAGGGAGTCAGAGAGAGGGAGTCACAGACTGAAACAGGCTCCAGGCTCTGAGCTGGCAGTCAGCGCAGAGCCCGACGCGGGGCTCGAACCCACAAACTGCGAGATCATGACCTAAGCGAAAGTCGGACGCTTAACCGACTAAGCCACCCAGGCGCCCCTCCTTCTCTCTCTTTATAAGAATAGTGACTTAGAACTTTCTCCCACAGCACTTGAATTATGGATCAACTTTATTTTTTTCTGTTAATTCCTGTCTGTTTAATATAAATGTATTAATAAATGTTTTTTATTTCCTCAGTTGGATTCCTTTTTTTAAAATTTTTTAACATTTATTTTTTTAAGACAGAGCATAAGCAGGGGAGGGGCAGAGAGAGAGGGAGACACAGAATGTGAAGCAGCTCCAGGCTCTGAGCTGTGAGAACACAGCCCGACGAGGGGGCTCGAACCCACGAACCGTGAGACCATGACCTGAGCTGAAGTCAGTCGCTTAACTGACTGAGCCACCCAGGCGCCCCTGGATTCTTTTTTTTTTTTTTTCAATTTTTTTCATTTATTTATTTTTGAGAGATAGAGTGAGACAGAGCATGAACGGGGAGGGGGAGAGAGAGAGGGAGACACAGAATCCGAAGCAGCTCCAGGCTCTGAGCTGTCAGCACAGAGCCCGACGCGGGGCCTGAACCCATGAACCCTGAGATCATGACCTGAGCCACAGTCCGATGCTTAATGGACCGAGCCACCCAGGCGGTCCTGGATTCTTAAAACCAATTCTCTCTGTCTCTGTCTCTTTTTTTAATGTATTGATAGATTTGGATTCCCAGTCCTTTAAATCGTAATCCTTTAGGTTTTTCCCAAATGCGCGTTCACGCAACTTGGTCCAGGGCGCGTGGTCGCCCTCGCGTCTCTAGGCAACCGGCGCTCCTCAGACGCCGGACGCCTACGTGCCGCGGAGCTTTGTGGGAAATGCAGTACAAAGGCCACTTCCTTGAGTGAAGCTGACAAAAAAAAAAAAAGAAAGAAAGAGAAAAACAAAGGCGTCTTTCTCTCGCGCACGCGTACTCGCACTCGCACGGCCACCAGCGCGTTCGGGTTGCGCCCCTTCTCTTTGTCCTTCGCCGCCAAGCGACAGGCGAGTGTGGGCGCCTGCGGGCGCGCGCCCGCGTACCGGTGCGCGCGGCCCCCTGCCTCGCTGCCGCCGGGTCGGGGTTCCGCGGGCCCGCTGGCTCCTCACGGAGGCGCGCGGGTGGGGCCGGGGGCGCGTGCGGTGGGGGACGGGGCGGCGGCGGGGGGGGGCACGGGGGGGGGGCCCCCGCGGGCGCGGGTCACGTGGTCCCCGGGCCTGCGCGTCCGACGACTGAGGCCTGCGGTCGGTGCTGGCGTTTCTGCGGGGTCTGGGCTGGCGGTTGGGGCCGCGTGTGGAGGCTCGCGGGCCGGACTCGGCGGCCGTGCGTAGGCTGTAGGCTTGGGGGCCTGAGGGCGTCGGCGCGGGGGTCGGGGTTCGCCGGCGGGGCGTGGGGGGAGTGCGGGGGCGCCGCGGCCCCGGGCCTCTGGGCCATTGCTCGGGGGAGGCCTTTCCGTCGGGTTTGTGAAGGCGGCGCCTCCCCGCCTGGGGCCCCGGACGCGGGGCGCAGTGTGGCCGGTCCCGGGCTGCGCCCAGAGCTGGTCCTTGAGGCGTCGGGCGGTGCGGGGACTTCTTGCTGGGCCCCCCGCCCTGACTTACCCACTCGGCTCTCCTTGGATCAGTAGGATTGTTTCTAAAGGCTCGACACCAAACACAACCCCCGAACCGATTCTGGCAATAACCGGCCGCCGTGGCCGGGACAACAATGGCCTAGAGTTCTTACGGCAGATGTGGTCCGCCCGCGTTTCCTGGGCCTCACATTTATCAGCTGAACGTGAGGGAGCGAAAAGAAATGGTGTTTTCCCCCCTAGCTCTGATGCTTTTTGCTGTCATTAAAACATCTTTCATTTTAATTACTTACCGTTTGTTTCTTCCGTGCGGTGGCGGACTGAAAGTGCTCGGCTTGCCTGCTGTGTTCTTGGATTAGGGAGTTTAAGGTTTTAAAAAATAATGTTTATACTTTTCTCTGTTATAAATGTAAAATGTGTTCACTGCAGTCTGGAGCAACTTGATCCTCAGATTCAAGTGAAAATCTTCCATGATCCCATCACCAGGACACAGTCACTGTTGGCGTTTTAGTACGTTTCTTCTAGTCAGTAAATGTAGGTCTAGTTTTGGTGCATCTTCTGTTTCCTTTAAAAAACAGGTTAGGAGTATGCAGCTCGAAGCCATTACAGTGTATCACACATACGTTTTCTTCACGTGAGCTGTTTTGTTCCGCGCGGGGGGTTATTTAGCTGGCCCCGAGAACTTCTGTTTTCATCCTTAACTCTGCCCTGGTGGCATTATTTCTGGACAGTGGACTGTATGGCGTCTGCGCTGGAAATCTGAACAGAGACTCTGGGGGCCTCTGTCCACCTCTTCCCGCAGCGTAGTGGGAGGAGGGGCGCTGTGACTGCAGGTCTGAGGGGCACCGGGGGGGGGGGGGGGGACCAGTGGCCCAGGTTTGCCACGTCGTAGGTGTGTCATCCATGTTGGGCAAGTCGCTGAGCCTCCCTGTGCCTTACGACTTTCTGTAATGTGTCCTGAATGCATTAAAAAAAAAAGGTACTGTGATGTTTAAAATGTCTGTCACAAGCTAATTAAAGTAAACATTTTTTATTATTCTCTACTTTTCCCCTGAAATTCCTTCAGAACTTGGCGCTAAGTGGAGCTGCAGGATAACGGTTGCACCTTCCTTCTGAACGTAAACGTGAGAGCTGTCACAGGGAGAGCTGCTGTGATGCGGGAGACCGCCAAGGTACACGACAGTACCACCCAAGTTCAATTGGGCCAAATCGTACAGTGAAGGGCTTAGGCTTCATTTGCTGAGAGGACATGTGGGAGCCAAATATAAAAGAGTTCAGGGAATAACTTCTCTCTCAGGGGCCAGCTTTCAAAAACATTCGTTTAAATTAGAGTAAGGTTGAATCTCCCCCTTTTTTTTTTAACCTTTTTCTTAAAAGTGTTTATTTATAGGGTCGCCTGTGTGGCTCAGTCAGTTGACCGGCCAACTTCAGCTCAGGTCATGATCTCAGGGTTTGTGAGTTCAAGCTCCATGTCAGGCTCTGTGATGACGGAGCCTGGAGCCTGCTTTGGTTTCTGTGTCTCCCTCTTTCTCTACCCCTCCCCTGCTCGCATTCTTTGTCTTTCTCAAAAATAAATAAACATTAAAAAAATTTTTTTAAAGACATTAAAAAAATTTTTTTAATGTTTATTTTGAGAGAGAGAGAGACACACAGTACAAATAAGGGAAGGGCAGAGAGAGAGAGAGGGAGACACAGAATCTGAGGCAGGCTTCAGGCTCTGAGCTGTTAGTACAGAGCCCAACGTGGGCCTCAAACCCTTGAACCATGAGATAATGACCTGAGCCAAAGTTGGATGCTTAACTGACTGAGCTACCTAGGCACCCTTCCTTTTTTTTTTTTGAAGATTTTATTTCTAAGTAATCTCTGCACCCAAAGTTGGGCTCAGGCTCACAACACAAGATCAGGAGTCACATGCTTCACCAACTAGGCCAGCCAGGTGCCCTCAGTCTGCATTTTTCTGAGTAATAAACTTCAATTTCATCAGAAATATTTGATTTTTTTATTTTTGTGTATTTATTTATTTATGTAAGTAGTCTTCATGGCCAGTATGGAGCCCAACACAGGTCTTGAACTCACACCCAGAGAGCAAGACCTGAGCCAAGATCAAGAGTTAGATGCTTAACCAACTGAGCAACCAAGGCGCCCCCATCAGAAATATTTTTTTTTAATTTTTTTTTAAATGTTTTATTTATTTCTAGGAGAGAGAGAGAGAGAGACATCGTGAGCAGAGGAGGGTCAGAGAGAGAGGGAGTCACAGACTGAAACAGGCTCCAGGCTCTGAGCTGGCAGTCAGCACAGAGCCCGACGCGGGGCTCGAACCCACGAACCACGAGATCATGACCTAAGCAAAAGTCGGACGCTTAACCGACTAAGCCACCCAGGTGCCCCGCCCCATCAGAAATATTTTAAAACTACCACACTGATGGCTGGTCACACCCTGTTGACCTGAGATTCTCAACTCTATTTTCTGTAGTTTGTCTACATCACTTTGACTTAAGTTTTCCACTCTTGATAGGTTCTCACTGAAACCCAAGTAAACTTCACTGAGTAGTCTTTGACAACAATTGTAAAGGAAATTTTAAAATCATATTGTGAATTTGGCTGTCTGTTTAAGGAAATGGTTTCAATGAGAAACAGTTTTATTTGTCACAGTGCCAGAAATTTTATTATGAGAAATGAAATGAAAGTGTAATGCAAAGGAAATCAGATTTGTTGTAGGTGTATTTTCTTGGTTTGTGGTGTGTGTGTGTGTGTGTGTGTGTGTGTGTGTGTGTGTTATAATTGATTGGGTTTTTTTTTAACCACACGGGTTTTTAAATTAAAAAAAAATTAATGTTTATTCATTTTTGAGAGAGGGAGACACAGAATCCAAAGCAGGCTCCAAGCTCTGAGCTGTCAGCACAGAGCCTGAAGTAGGGCTTGAACTCACAAACTGTTGAGATCATGACCAGAGCCCAAGTCAGATGCTTAACTGACTGAGCCACCCAGGTGCCCCTAAGTTTTTTTAATAGTTAAATTTATTCACTTTTTATTTTCAAAAATTTTTAATTTTATTAATTAATTTAATTAAATGTTTTATGTTTATTTATTTTTGAGAGACAGAGAGACAGAGCGTGAGCAGGGGAGGGACAGAGATAAAGGGAGACACAGAATCTGAAGCAGGCTCCAGGCTCCGAGCTGTTAGCACAGAGCCTGACACGGGGCTTGAATTTAGGAACCACAAGATCATGACCTTAGCAGAAGTCGGCCGCTTAATGGACTAAGCTACCCAGGGCCCCCCTCCCCTTTTTTTTTTTTTTTTTTTAAGTTTTTAAAATATTTGTTTATTTTTGAGAGACAGAGTGTGAGCAGGGGAGGGACAGAGAGAGGGAGACAGAGTCCGAAGCAGGCTCCAGGCTCTGAGTTGTCAGTACAGAGCCCAACACGGGGCTCAAACTCCCGAACCTCAAGATCTTGACCTGAGCTGAAGTAAAAATGTTTATTTTTGAGCGAGAGAGTGAGAGAGAGCATGGGGGAAGGGCAGAGAGAGAGGGACAGAGGATCAGAAGTAGTCTCCACACAGCATGGAGCCTGACATGGGGCTTGAACCCACAAACTGAGAGATCATGACCTGAGCTGAAGTCGGACCCTTAACTGACTGAGCCACCCAGGCACCCCGTGTTTGTTTATTTTTTAGAGAGAGAGAGTGGGGAAGGCGCAGAGAGCCAGGGGACAGGATTAGAAGCAGGCTTCATGCTAACATTTTTCTTAAAAATATCTAAATCGGTTCCACATCTGTCAGCCTGGAGCCTGATGTGGTACTCGATCCCACTAACCAAGAGATTATGATCTGAGCTGAGAGATTATGACCCTTAACTGACTGAGACACTCAGGCACTCTATTGACTTTTTTTTTTTATTGTGGTTTTTGCCTTTGTGTCATGTATAAAGAAAACCCACCCCAAATTGTATAAATACTTTTGTTTTCTTCAGATATTATCTTGGTTTAAATTCAAATCCATCTTGAAGTAGTTTGTTGTGATGGATGAGGTACAAATGTAGCTTTATTTTCTTTCAAATGTTAATCACTTCTCTTCATTAAACAACCCAGTTTTACTCATGGCTTTGAACTGCCACATTCCTTGTGTTATAAATTCTTATGTGTTTGGATTGTTATACTTTATCTGCATGTCTTTTCTGCAGCCAGTGTCAAATGCTTTTGTAATCATTTAATTTTAGAATACATATTGATAGTACGTGGACTTGTTCACATTCATTATTTTATATTTCTAAAAGTGTCAAGAGGCACCTGGGTGGCTTAGTTGCTTGAGTTTCCGACTCTTGATTAGGGCCCAGGTCATGATCTCAACAGTTCGTAGGTTCGAGCCCTGCATGTGGCTCTGTGTTGACAGCGTGGAGCCTGCTTCAGATCCTCTGTACCCCCTTCTCTCTGCCCCCCTCTCTCTCCCTCCCCTGCTTACTCGCTCTTTCTCTCAGAATAAATAAATAAATAAAAGTTTTTTTAAGTGTCCACGCTGTTCCTGAACCTTTTTCTTCCAGATGAACTTTACAATTGCTTGTGAAAGAAAAATTTTTAGAGATTATGATTGGAGTTAACTAAAGATATAAATCATTGGGGGCTAAATTTTCTTTACTGCAAGTCTTATCACAGAGCAAGATCAAACTGTGCATGTACGAAGCCTATTTCTATAGTCCCTTTGGTATTTTAGTTTGTTTCTTAGGGACTTTACATGTTTCTTGTTCAAGTATATTCCTGCACATTTTATATGTTTTTTTCTTTTAGAATAGATTTTATTTTCTACCTGTTTCTTTTAAGCTTATTCATTTAATTTGAGAGAGAGGAAGAGGGTGCGAGTGTGAGCAGGGGAGGGGCAGAGAGAGAAGAAGAGAGAGAATCCTCTGCACTGCTAGCTTGGAACCCAACATGGGGCTCGAACTCACAAACCGCAAGATCATGACCTGAGCCAAGATCAAGAGTTGGACATTTAACCGACTAAGCCACCCAGATGCCCCTATTTTCTCTCTTTTTATTATTTTATGTAAGAAGTCTGTGTATATTATAGAACTAAGTTTATTGACTTGGAGAAATGGTCTTTGCATGTAGGGGGAGGAGAAGTTTTTAAATGTGGTCACGTACTTAGACTTTTGTTAAAAATATCCAAATAGTTTCCCTATCTCTTTTTTAAAGTTTATTTATTATTATTTAAAAAAATTTTTTGGGGGGGCGCCTGGGTGGCTCAGTCGGTTAAGCTTCTGGCTTCGGCTCAGGTCATAATCTCACGGTTCATGGGTTTGAGCCCCGCATTGGTGTCTGTGCTGACAGCTCCAGATTCTGTATCTCCCTCTATGTCTGACCCTCCCCTGCTCAGGCTCTCTCTTTCTCTTTCAGAAATAAAACATTTAAAAAATAAATAAATAATTTTTTTAATATAATTTATTTATTTTTGAGACAGAGTACGACTGGGGGAGGTGTAGAGAGAGAGGGAGACCCAGAATCTGAAACAGGCTCCAGGCTGTAGGCTCTGAGCTGCCAGCATAGAACCTGATGCGGGGCTTGAACCCACGAACCGTGAGATCATGACCTGAGCCGAAGTCAGACGCTTAACTGACTGAGCCCCCCAGGCGCCCGTAAAGTTTATTTTGAGAGAGAGCATGCATGCACGAGCTGGGGAGGGGTAGGGAGAGAGGGAGAGAGAATCCCAAGCAGGCTGTTAGCACACAGCCCAATTCAGGGCTCGATCTCGTGAACTTCGAGATCATGATATGAGCTGAAATCGAATGCTAGTCTGACTGAGCCATCAGGTGCCCCTCCCCATCTCTTAAAAATGGTTCTCTGTCCTGGTGATAGAAGGAATTATAGTTGTTTCTTATTTAACTTCTGTACGTTTCTGAATTTTGCCATCATGTTTTACTGTTAAAATAGTAATTATAGCTAATACTTGTTTAGTGCTCATGTCTGCCAGCTCCTGTTGTAAGATGCATGTATTTTCACTGTTGAAGATGTAAAGATGTGAAAGAGAAGAGCTTGGTGTTTTGTTTATTGTTTTTTTTTTAATTTGTTCCCCACCTCCACCAATTAAAAAATTTTTTTATATTTATTTATTTTTGAGAGAAGAAAGACAGAGGGGAGGGGCAGAGAGAGAGGGAGACACAGAATCAGAAGCAGGCTCTAGGCTCTGAGCTGTCAGCACAGTGCCTGACGTGGGGCTTGAACCCACAAACTGCGAGATCATGACCTGAGCTGAAGTTGGATGCTTAACCAACTGAGCCACCCAGGCACCTTGAGCTTGGTGTTTTAAGTGCTAATTTTTAGTGTGATTTGGAGGTAGCAGGCTATTCATCACTTGTGTTTTTGTGAAACACAGTGACTGAATGTGTACCAACTCAGCCACCCAGGTGCCCCCATCTGACATGATTTTAGTACTAAGTGCCTTAAATAGCAAGAAAGAGAAATAATATTCCAATTCTGATACTTAATAACTGTGCAGGTATACTAAATCACTTTAAAAATCTCTACTTTCTGGGGTGCCTGGGTGGCTCAGTCAGTTAAGCATCCAACTTTGGCTCAGGTCATGATCTCACAGCTCGTTCGAGCCCCGCCCGCGTCGGGCTCTGTGCTGACAGTTCAGAGCCTGGAGCCTGCTTCAGATTCTGTGTCTCCCTCTCTCTCTGCCCCTCTCCCACTCCCTCCCTCTCTCTCTCTCTCAAAAATGAATAAATTAAAAAATAAAAAATAAAAACCTCTACTTTCTGTAAAATGGAGATTATGTTAAATGCCTCATTGGGTTGTCTGTGAGTGTCAAATTATAACATGCTTAGTATTTTCCCTTACATATAGAAAGCATTCGAGTGTTAGCTGTTGTTATTACAAGGAATAGTCCCTTTCCTTTTATTATTTCATTTATTCCTCAGAATCCCACTGTTAAATGGGCCCAAATATCCACTTTATCCTCACAATTGTAGCAATTTAAAAAATGGCAACAAAGGAACATTTTTTTGAGTATGGAGTGCCCTTACATAGTGATTAAATCATACTCTTTGAGAAATAGAAAATCTCTGTGTGTCAGACAACATAGCTTTAAACATATAGACCCAAGTATCAACAGGATTATAAGGAAAGATTTACCAATCTGTAATCCTGTTGGGAGACTTTAACATACTGCTGTCAGAAATTGATAGAACTGGCAGACATAAATTGAGAAGGGTATAGTGAGCAAAGACTCATAAATATGAAGTTTGTCTGTTTTTGTTCAAAGCCATATAGCCAGTGAAGGGAAAAGGTAGTTGAAACAAGTCTGTTTTAATACAAATCACTTAAGCTCTCCAAAATTCCATCTACCTAAAATATATATATATTTTTTAATGTTTTTTTATTTATTTCTGAGAGAGACAGAGACAGCGTGAGCAGGGGAGGGTCAGAGAGAGAGGGAGATACAGAATCTGAAACAGGCTCCAGGCTCTGAGCTGTCAGCACAGAGCCCGACGTGGGGCTCGAACCCACAAACCGCGAGATTATGACCTGATCCAAAGTCGGATGCTTAACCGACTGAGACACCCAGGTGCCCCCCATCTACCTAAAATAGAGTTGTACTTCATGGCACCTGTTAATGTGATTTATACAGTAGTGTCCACAGTGATCAATGAATGGATCTCAGAATTACTTCATTTCTGATATTTCTGTATCTGTTTGCAGAGTCACAGACTCTGCTGTTCGTTTGTACTATATTTTGTTCCTAATACTAGATAACTCTATTTCAGTTCTTCAGAACACAGATAATCAGCGCACCTGTGTGGCTTAGTTGGTTAAATGTCTCTCTCTTTTTTTTTTTTTTAAGTTTTTTAATGTTTGTTTATTTATTTTGAGAGAGAGAGACAGTGTGAGAGGGGGAGTGTCAGAGAGGGAAGGAGACACAGAATCTGAAGCAGGCTCTTAGCTCTGAGCTGTCAGCAGAGAGCCCTACATGGGGCTTGAACTCATGGACTGTGAGATTGTGACCTGAGCCAAAGTCGGATGCTCAACCAACTGAGCCACCAAGTTTCTACCGTCCCATATTTTTTTTTAATTTCTTTTTTTAATTTGTTTTTTAATTTTTATAGTTTATTTATCTTTGAGACAGAGAGAGACAGAGCATGAGCAAGGGAGGGGCAGAGAGAGAGAGGGAGACACAGAATCTGAAGCAGGCTCCAGGCTCTGAGCTAGCTGTCAGCACAGAGCCCGACGTGGGGCTCGAACCCACAAACAGTGAAATCATGACCTGAGCGAAGTCGGACGCTTAACCGACTGAGCCACCCAGGCGCCCTTTTAAATTTCTTTTTAATGTTAAGCGCCCAACTCTTGATCTCAGCTTAGGTCTTGATCTCAGGGTTGTGAGTTCAAGCTCGTGTTGGGCTCCACGATGGACGTAAAGCCTACTTGAGAAGAAAAACATAGAATCATGAATTTCTGGTTCCTAGCAAGAGAAGAAAAGATTTTAGGTGCAGTGTGAATATACCAGTAAAGTGCTTTTGTTCCTAAGTCCGCAGATCCTGGTTGCCCACAGTGAGCCTGCTTATGTGACGTAAGAGAGGAGCTCCTGGAGCCAGGAACCTGTCAGTGTGAGAGACCCGGCCACCACCGGACAGTGAGCGTCTGGGACAGAAGCAGAAGAGGCGCAGGGTGGAGCAGGTCTCAGATGTGCAACTCCTCTGGCCTGGGCAACAGAAAATAACCATGTTACAGGTGAGCTGATTGTGGCTTCTTTCTTATTTTCCAGGGGATTAGAAGAGGCATGTAAGTCTTCCAGTGAAAAAGAAAAATATAAGTAGTTCAGAAATCAGAGGGAAATAGCTTTGGAATAGAAGATCCAGGTTGGAACAAAACTGGAGCAGTTAGCATAACGTGGGCATCAAGAATGCCAGCTCTTTGCACAGTGGAAAATCTGTGTATAACTTTTGATTCCCCAAAACTTAACTACCGGTAGCCTACTCTTGACTGGAAGTCTTACCGATAACAGGTGATTAACATGTACAGTATTTTGTATGTGTATTATGTACTGTATTTTATGATAAAGCTAGAGAAAAGAAAATGTTAAGAAAATCATAAAAGAGAAAATAGATTTATAGTACTCTACTGTATTTATTGAAAAAAATCTGCTTATAAGTGGACCTGCACCGTTCAAACCCATAATGTTCAAAGGTCAGCTTTAATAACTATAGGGTTTTAAGAAGTCTTAAGATTTGAATTTTAATGAGCAATAGCGTCCTGCATTATTAATGAATTTGAGCTACAAACTTGGTTCTCAAATTTTTAGCAGTTGTAGTAAAGAAATAAGAATATTTCTATGAGTTGCGCTATCCTAAGAAAAACGTAAACTAATATTTCATAAAAAGTATTTCTTGTTCATTCTTTGATGACATCTTTGCATAAATGATATTGTTTGTGTGAGTAATGTTCTCCGAGAAATACAGTAAATACATGGGTCTTATGGTCATTTTCATAGTTTTCCAGACTGTGACCCAGAGAGAAAATGCCAAAGCAGCACTTAGTAATCATAATTTCTCTCTTTAAATGTGAAGCAGAATTCACATACCAAAAAGTACATAAAACTCTAAAAGTACAAAGTAATGAATTATTATTGACTGAATACCTGTGAAGCCACCATTCAGGTCAAGGAACAGAACATTCCAGCCCAGGTGAGGCCCTCCGTGTGCCTCTGCCAATCACAGCTTCTCCTCCTGACAGAGGAAACCAGGACCCTGACTTTTGTAACCATTTCCTTGCTTTTCTTTATGGTTTTACTCCTAAGTATTCATCCCTAAACACTGCAGTTTGGTGTTGTCTGCTGCAGTAGGTACTAATTTGTGCTTGTTTCTTTCATTTAACATTTTGTTTGTGAGATTCACTGCAGTTGGAATCTTCTCTCCATTTAAGGCAGCTTCTCAGTATCACCAAATCCAGTCAGTGGTCACATTTCCAGTTGTGTCTTAAAATTCACAAGTCATTTGCAGTTTGTTTGAATCAGAATCCAGGAAAGTTCGTACAGTGTCATTGGTTGATCTGTCTCTTAAGTCCTCTTAAACTATTGGTTCTTTTTTTTCTAGCCCCATTCTTTTTTTTTTTTAATGTTTTATTTATTTCTGAGAGAGAGAGAGAGCGTGAGCAGGGGAGGGTCTCACAAACCGTGAGATCATGACCTGAGCCGAAGTCGGACGCTTAACCGACTGAACCACCCAGGTGCCCCTAGCCCCATTCTTGATTGAAGAGGCCAGGGCTTTTATTTATTCTGTGGATTTCCCACTGTCTGCGTTTTGCTCCGTGTATCCCCACAGTGTGCCAGTGTCTCCTGTAAACGGGCAGATTTCTAGCTGTGTTGATAGGTACTCAGGCCATTGGCCACACACGACTGCTTAAATTTAAAACCACGAAATCCAGGCCTTTCGTCATATTAGCCACATTTCAGGTACTCAGTAGCCATGAATTAGTGCAGATAAAGCATATTTTCATCATCACAGATTTGATCTGGAGGCTTGATCAGACTTAAGTGTGACTTTTTGAGTAAAAGTGTTTCAGAGGTGGTGGTACATATTCTTCCTGTCTGCTTGTCTGCCTGCCACTCCAGCTGCTTTATGATTGTTGCCCTGATGGACTGTTTTACTAGAGGCCGCAGAATGATACCCTGCTTCTAAGCACTTCTTTGTTTCTTAAATGAAGTATTGGTGTATCACATGGTAAAGTACTTCAAGGCTCAGCTTGTACTTTTTCTGTCCCAAACCTGTACTTAGTCATTTCTACGGTAAGCGGTATTTTAAATTTTATGGCATATAAAATTTTTAAAGTTTTCTTGCCAAAACATGGAAATATAGTAGGCTTTTACATATTGATTTTGTATTCAGGAACTTCTTAAACCTGTTTATTTATTTATTTTTAAAGTTTACTTATTTATTTTGAGAGGGAGAGAGAGATGGTGCAAGTGGGAGAGGTGGAAAAGGAGACTGAGAATCCCAAGCAGGCTCCATGCTGTCAGTGCAGAGCTCAACGTGGGGATTGAACTCACTAACCATGAGATCATGACCTGAGCTGAGACTGAGTTGGACGCTTAATCCATTGAGCCACCTAGAGTCCCTTAAGCCTGTTATTAATTCTAGTAATTTTCTTTAGATATGATTAGATTTTCCATGGTAACAAAAATATCATCAATACCTTTTTTTTTTTCCTTAGTTAAAAAGAAATTCTAAAGTCCTGGTTTGCCAGGACTTGTTGTTTTGTTTTGCTTTGTTTTGTTTTAAAGTAAGCTATACGCCCAGTGTGGGGGCCGAAGTCAGCGATCCTAAGGTCAAGAGTTGGATGGTCCTCTGGCTAAGCCAGCCAGGTGCCCCTGCGAAGACTTCTTGTAACAAATGTTGATTACATTTCAGTTTTTGGTATGTTTTGTTCTTTTTCATATTTTTGTATTCCTTTCTTATGAAATCCAGTGCTTCTGTATGAAAATTTAAATCAGCATTTTAACAGATTTGTTCAGATTTTTTCTGTTGTTTGTAGTTCTTGTGTATATTTTTTTAATTTGCAAATATTCTTTATCTGCATCCATTGAGGTGATTATATATCTCTTTTTAATCTGTTACGGTAGTGAAAATCATTTTTTTAAAATATTAAATGAGGGGCGCCTGGGTGGCTCAGTTGGTTGGCTGTCCGACTTTGGCTCAGGTCATGATCTCACAGCTCGTGGGTTCGAGCCCCGCGTCAGGCTCTGTGCTGACAGCTCAGATCCTGGAGGCTGCTTCAGATTCTGTCTGACCCTCCCCTGCTCACACTGTTTCTCTCTGTCTCTCAGAAATAAATAAAACATTAAAAAATTTTTAAAGGTTAAGTGAACCTTGAATTTTGAATTTCTGGGATAAACTCCAACTCAGTCCTCCCCCCCCCCCCCCCACCGTGCAAAAAGGTGATTTTCTTAAAGCATAGGAATAGGATCCATGGGCAGGAAATGCTGTCTCGGGACTGTGAGGAGAGACTGATTATATACCCAGGAGTAACTCCAACCTAGTCTTAAATTTTTTTTAACTTTGTTTATATATTTTGAGAGAGAGAGAGTGAGCAGAGTGGGGCAGAGAGAATCCCAAGCAGGCTCCACTCTCACAACTGTGAGATCATAACCTGAGTCAAAATGAAGAGCTGGACGCTCAACCGACTAAGCCACCCAGGCACCCCTCCAGTTCAGTGTTGATATATTTTCTTCTTTATATATTGCTCTGTATAGTTTGGTAGCATGTCATTTAGGATTTTGACATCAATATTCATGTGTAAGTTGGCCTTCGCTTTTCCTTTCTTGCAATATCCTTACGGAGTTTTGTTCTCAAGGTTATGCTTGTATCAAGTGTAGGGTTGTGTTCTTGCTTCCATGTTTTGTAATTGTTTAGTAAAACAGGAATTATTTCTTCATTAAATGTCTATAGAATTAGCTGGTAAAGCCATTTTTGTGTGTGTGTGTGTGTGAGAAGATTTTTAACTCAGAAAAACCAATATTACCCACGTGACTAATGCACGATGGTATAAAGTCTCTAATGGGCTAATTATCCATTTGAAAGAGCAAGATAAAACAGTGGATTTTAATGTAACAGTATGAGAAGTTCATTAATTGATAAAGTTGGAGGTTGTACACTGCAGCTTATCTTTTTAAAAAACTTTTTTTTAACATTCATTTTTGAGAGACAGAGTGCAAGCAGGGGAGGGGCAGAGGGGGAGGGAGACACAGAATTCCAGGCAGGCTCCGTATTGTGAGCTGTCAGCACAGAGCCCGACGCAGGGCTTGAACGCATGAACCGTGAGATCATGACCTGAGCCAAAGTCAGACCCTTACTGAGCCTTCCAGGTGCACCAAAACTAAATTAAATTTTTAAGAAAAGTTAAAAAGTAGGTAGGGGCACCTAACTGGCTCAGGTATTGATGTCGGGGTTAGGAGTTCAAGTCCCAGATTGGACATAGAGCTTACTTAAAAAAAATTAAAAGGCAAAAATAAATAAAAATAAAAAGTAGGTAGAATATTTTAGTATATTTTATCAAAGAAGACAATAGGAATGGGTACTAATAAGCACATGAAACAATGACCAACATCATTAGTTATGAAGGAAATGCAAATTAAAACCACAATGAGACACCACTTCACATTTACCATAATGACAGTCGTCAAAAAGATAGATGATAAGTATTGGAAAAGATGTGGAGAAACTGGAACTAAACACTGCTAGAAATACAATGTGGTCTGATATGATGACACTGTGACAGTTTCTTAAAAAGTTAAACATAATTGTGCCATATAACCCAGCAATTACACTCTTAGGTATATACTCAAGAGAAATGAAAACGTATGTTCATATGAAACTTGTCCATGGCTGCTCCTGTGAGCAGCACCTATAACCACTGTGAAGTGTAAATAATCCATATGCCCATCAAGTGGTAAAGAGACAAAAAGAGGTACATCCATTTAATGGAATACTAGTCTACAATAAAAATAATGAATTTCTTTTTTTTTTTTTTTTTAAAGTTTTATTTATTTCTAGGAGAGAGAGAGAGACAGCGTGAGCAGGGGAGGGTCAGAGAGAGAGGGAGTCACAGACTGAAACAGGCTCCAGGCTCTGAGCTGGCAGTCAGCACAGAGCCCGACGCGGGGCTCGAACCCACGAACCGCGAGGTCATGACCTAAGCGAAAGTCGGACGCTTAACCGACTAAGCCACCCAGGCGCCCCTAAAAATAATGAATTTCTAATATATCCTAAAATGTTGATGGCCTTCAAAAACCTATGCTAATGCAAAGAAGCTAGACACAAAAGAGTGCACATTATATAAATCCATTGATAGGAAATGTCCAAATGGAAACTGTATATAAGAGGAAGCAAATTGGTGGTTTCCTTAGCTGTGGATAGAAATAGGAATTGACTGCAAAATGACAAGATTCTTCTGTGCTGAAGCAAACCCTCTAAAACGGGACTGTAATGACAGTAATGGAATATAAAATTACCAAAAAATCACTCAAGTGTATAGTTAAATTAGATAGATCCTACTGAGATCATAGTTCAAAAAAGCTATTAAAAAAGAATGAAATTAGAAAATTTATGCAAGTATATTTGACAACTTAGATGAAACAGATATTCAGACAGTGCACTCAGAAATTGCACAATATGAAATAAAGATCTGAATTCATTGTGTAAATGTTAAGGAGATTGACCCCCCCACTCCCCAATTTAAAACCTTCCTGACGTGGGGCTTGAACCCACAAACATCAAGATCATGACCTGAGCTGAAGTCGGATGCTCCAAAGTTGGGAGAGTCACCCAGGCACTATGGATGGAAGTCCATGTTGACCTAAATCCAGAAACCTTTCTAAAACCTAGATTTGGTTGTATCACTCCCATCCCACGAAATCATGGCTAACTGTTGGGAACGAGAAAGTGTCTATCTCTGTTAACCACAGTCTGCCCCGCCTCCCATGTGGCCTCTTAATATAATCACTGCTTTGCACCCCATGATCGTGTCTTACTGAACTGTTTGTACGTCCTCGAGTCTCCTGGTTTTCGGGTTTCATTGGAGCTGTTGGCTCCCAGAATGTGTTTGCACCCCCTTTTTTGTGGAAAGCACAGCTAATTTCTCAAAACTCATCTCAGACTTAACCTCTTGTAAAAAGCCTGAAATTGAAGCTGTCCTTGCTTTGACCCACATGGTGCCTCAGCTACTACAGCAGCTGATTTTATGAATAGGTGTATATATTTGTAGCCCCTACAAGACTGCGCAGTTTTTTAGGGTATTGCTTTATTATCTTTTTTTTGGTACCACTTCTCTTTGATTTTTTTTTTTTTTTTTTTTTTTTGGGAGTGAGCGAAAGAGAGCATGTGCATGACCGGAAGGGGGACCGAGGGAGAGAGACTCTGTGCTCAGCATGGAGTCTGACATGGGGCTTGATCTCACTACCCTAGGATCATGACTTGAGCTGAAATTGAGAGTCAGACCCTCAACTAACTGAGCCACTCACACGTCCCCCCTCCACCCCCCTGTTGAGATTTAAACTCTCCAATTCCAGTTCTCATGTACTGTATATAAGGAAGGATGGAAGAGTGCATAATGGTGTTTTATTGCAGAGATACAGTGCAAAGTGACCAAGTCATTTTCCGTAACTGGCTGTGATGAGAAATGTGCTCACTTTCCAGTTCTTTCATGTCTCACAGAGTGATAAATGCTTCAGATTCACCAGGATTATGCTCTTACAGGAGGCATTCTCATTTGAGGATTTATCTGTGGATTTCACCCAGAAGGAATGGCAACTCCTGGACCCCAGCCAGAAGGACTTGTACAAGGATGTCATGCTGGAGAACTATAGCAGCCTAGTGTCACTGGGTAAGAAGAACTTCCTGGAGGGCCTCAGACTTTGCCCAGTACCTTACTTGTTTAGTTGCTGAGAGCTGTGGGGGTTCTAAAATTTTTAATGGTTTTGAACCTAAATTTAGGAGATTGAAAGTTCCTTGCACTGTGACACTAGGGAAAGCATCTGAACTTGACCTTCCAGCAACCAAGATTTATTTTCTTTATACGTTCAACGAAACTTAACGTGTTAGTGGGGGTAGGCACTTAATGCAAGGAAATGACTATATTCCACTTACTGCTTCTGTGTTGCCTTATTTACAGAGCAGTTTTGTGTAGCAGGTACAATTAACAGTCCTTTTAAGCCACTTTCCCAAGGGTTGACAGCTAGTGAATGAAAGGGCCTGGATTCGAACCCAGGCTGACAGATTCAGGAGCCTTTGAAGCTCCTGTCATGGTTTTGGATTTGGATTATAGAAGGGAATGATTTTAGAATCATCAGCCACCAGGGAGACCATTGCATTGAGAATTATTTACTCTGTTCATATTCAGACGGGTACTTCACTGGGTCACCGTAATGCCAAACTTTTCTCATTCTTCAGAGGTCCTAAAGCCTAAGCAGTTGGGGTCAAGGCTTCTGTGTTTTCCCCTGAACAGGATATGAAGTTATGAAACCTGATGTCATCTTCAAGTTGGAGCAAGGAGAAGAACCATGGGTCGGAGATGGAGAAGCTCCAAGTGCAGACTGTTCAGGTGGGTGTGAGATCCAGAAGTACAGTGTCAGCTAGTCATTGGGTTGACATCTCTGAAATGTGTGTTAGAGAACTCTTTTCACAGTCTCTGGCCCTGTGGGGTGTTTCAGAGCACCCGACAGTAGCTGCCCTGTGTCTTAGACGTGGCTTCTCTGCTTCCAGCTTATTTAGGCCTGTGTCAAGTCTGGAACTCTGACTTCTTTCTTGTTCTGATGTGTTTAATCTCCTTTCCTCTGCTCACCTACAGTTAGACACGTCTGCTTGTACAGTCAGGAGGCTTCATTTTCCCCTCAGTGGGGTTTCTGATGCCCAGAGAAGTACCCTGTGGGCCCATTCCACTCTGTTCAGCCTCTGTACAGCCGAGAACAAGTCCTTCCTCATTCTTCCCAAACATTTGGTCCTTTTCCTCCCTTTTACAAATTAGGTTCTGTTGTACTTTTCCTGTAGATTAGATACCATGGAGTACATTGAATGATCTTTCTTTGTAAGTTAAGTTTTTTGCCCTTTGGAAGTTCTCTTTTTAACTTAACTCCTCAACTCACACTTAAAACTAGGCCCATGATGTGTCATTCCCAATTATCCAAATTTCTAGATAGGTCTAGATTCTAACCACCTTTTATAAGTTTTCTTAACTGATACCATGCATTTCAGTTCCTAAAGCAACCAGCACTCTTGTGCTCTGTTAAACACCCCTACTCACCCGCCGTGTGACATTGATTCACTTTAGACTCCCTGAGATACATATCTGAGTGGCACTGCAGTGGGAGGAAGGGCAGTGACGTGGGGGCGGGGAGGGAAGGGCAGTGCATGTGATGGAAGGGTGCTCACCTGTGGCGGCTGCTAGGACCCCCCCTCAGGGACCAGGAAGCCAGTCTCCGCTAACTCCCATCTCGCAGGGCTTGAGCATTGCTCCAAGGGGCGTTAAATCTCCAGAATGCCCAGAATCCCTGCACACGGGCCAAGCATGCGCTTGCAGCTTAAGGATTGTTTTGGGCAGAGAGATATGGGTGCCTGGGCTGGGCCCCACAGACTTTTTAGGGTGCTGGTGCTCTCTGAATGTAGCTGAGGCAATGAGAGCATTTGCTGTAGCCCATTGTCTCTTCTCCCCAGATCCCTATGGTAGGAGTCTGTGCAGCCTCTTCTGTTTACCCCTTTCCTCAGATTCATGGTCAACTCCGTTTGAACATTTCTCAGTGTTTTCAGATGAAATATTTATTCTTCTCTGCATCTGTTTGATTGTGCTGTGCTTTATCTTAGTCCTTTCTGCACAAACTCTGTTTTCACATACACATTCACACACATGGAATGTTTCTTGACTGCTCCAGCTCAGTTGTTCTCACCTTTTTTCTAAAGTCCTCTTCAGACTGATTAAAGTCTGTGTCATATTCTTTACTTGGTTGGTCTCTGAGCTTTGTGTGCACACACAGACACAGGCTTGTAGTTATATATCTGGCTCTGTGTTAGACAGTATTCATTCAACAAACATCTCTCCACAAGCCCATTGTTTTAATACAGGTGTTTTTAGCCAGGTGTGCATTAGATCACATGGGGATTTTTTTTCTAATGACATGTATTATGGATCCATTACCAGTAAAATTGATTCAGTAAAGTGGTGTATACGTGGTTTTAAAATGTAGAATTCTAGAACTTAAGTTTTTAGTTTGAGAAACCTCTTGTGTTTTTTTTATGTGCCCCTCTCTCATTGATAGCTACCACTTGAGTGATTACTAATGTGATTAAAAAGTAAAAGACCTAGAAAATACCATCCAGAAGCATTGAATTTACTTAAGAAGTTAAACGTTTGCATCCAATTTTTTTTTTTAACTCCGCATTTAAATAATGAACATATATGTTTTACTGCAGTGCAGTGAGTGCAAAGTTAGTAGTCAAAATTCACAAGGCCTGCACGTCTGAGTCTCCAAGAACACCACCATGCTCAGAGCGTCACTGGGACCGCAGATGTTGTAGGAATGGCTAAAGTGTATTAGAGTGACATGATGACACACAGCTGCATCACCATGGAAAGGGCACAAGCAGAGTCTGGAGGAATCCAGGTGAAGGTTTCCTGTGCTGCTCCCTCCATGAGGGTCACACAGAGCTCACTTCTCCAGCAATGAAAATGCAGTAATGTGTGTGGTATTTCTGCCCAGGGAAGGTCACTAAAGACCCAGCACCCACGGCTTTACTGGGGCTGGTCATGGGGACCTCTGCCTAACACATACCAGCATTTTCAGATTCTCAGGAGACCAAGTGCTCAGCATAAACGACCTTGTTTGTGCACAGTCCAGGCACAGGGAGCCCCTTTTATCACCTGGGGCATGGTAGGAACACTCCAGAAACCCAGGTTCCCAAGTGCCAGCCAAGAGCAATCTTGCAAGTAGTTGGGTCTTTGCATGGCACTGTCAGGCCTGGAGCTAACTTTCCTGCACAACAGCTTTAGCAGTTCATAGAAAATGGAATATATGTTGATTTTTCGTATTATTTTTCAGGTGTTGTGCTGAATGGTGTGGGTATAATAGTGAGCATTAGGGATCTATTCCTTGCCCACACGGTGCTTAGTTTCTCACGGGAGGATAAAAGTGAACAAGTTCTCAAATAACCAGGATAAAACCCAGATCCTGAAAGTGCTATCATAGAAATAAATTGGGTAGATAATAATATGGTAGAGAGTATGTTAGTCTCCTCAGGCTGCCATAACAAAGTACCACAGGCTGGTAAACCACAGAAAGTTATTCCCACAGTTCTGGAGGCTGGAAGTCCAAGCTCAAGGTGCCTGCGTGATCGAGTTCTGATGAAGTTGGTTTTTAGACAGCTGCCTTGTAGCTTTGCCCTCGAATGGCCTTTCCTCATTCATGCGTGTGGGTAGAGTAGGGGCCAAGGAGTGCTCTGGTGTTTGTGATAAGGATACTAATCCTTTTGGATCAGGCGCCCACCATTATGGTCTCATTTACCCTTAATTCCTTCCTTTGGGATCTCATTCCCAAATACTGCCACACTGGAGGTTAAGGCTTCAACATAGAAATTTTAAGGAAGGATGCAAACATTTGGTTCACAACAGGTTATGTGGAGGAGCCAGTTCTAGATATGAAGACTGAAATGAGCAAACTATCTGAATTGGCAGAAAGTGTTCCTTAAAGGAATGACAAATAAGGGGGCGCCTGGGTGGCTCAGTCATTTAAGCATCCAACTCTTGATTTTGGCTCAGGTCATGATCTCATGGTTTGTGAGTTCATGCTCTGTGTCAGTCTGCACAGATAGTGCAGAGCCTGCTTGGGATTTTCTCTCCCTCTCTCTGCCCCTCCCCTCCTTGCACTTTCTCTTTCTCTTTCCAAATAAACATTAATAAAAGAATGATAAATATGAATATATTAAGTCAGGAAGGGACCTAGTTACTTTATGAAGCAAAAAGAAAGGCCTTGTGTCAGGGAGATAGAGGTTGGGAGTGTGGGAGTGTGGGAACTAGATCATACATCAACTTGAAAGCAATAGGAAGGAGTTTAAATTGATTCAGATAATTTAAATAATAATAAAATTATCTGATTTACATTTCACTTACATTTTTTAAATGTTTTATTTATTTTTGAGAGAGAGAGAGACAGAGTGTGAGCAGGAGAGGGGCAGAGAGAGAGGGAGACAGAATCCATGAGGCAGGCTCCAGACTCTGAGCTGTCAGCACAGAGCCCGACATGGGACTCAAACCCATGAACCATGAGATCATGACCTGAGCCAAAGTCAGATGCCCAGCCAACTGAGCCACCTAGGCGCCCCCTGATTTACATTTTAAAAAGCTTAACCTGACCATAGAGTGGAAAATTAACGGACTTCGGCTCAGGTCATAATCTGACCTTTTGTGGGTTCGAGCCCCGTGTTGGGCTCTGTGTCGGCAGCTCAGAGCCCGGAGCCTGTTTCAGATTCTTTGTCTCCCTCTCTCTCTGACCCTTCCCTTCTCATGCTCGCTCGCGCTCTCTCTCTCTCTCTCTCAAAAAATAAAAATAAAACATTAAAAAGAAAAGAAAATTAATGGGAAGCAGGGAAACCAGTTGGAAGGGTATTTTGCTGATGGATTAAATTACAGCAGAGAGGGTCACCTGGGTTGCTCAGTCAGTTGAGCATCCGATTCTTGATTTCAGCTCAGGTCATGAGATTGAGCCTCATATGAAGTCTGCTTGTGATTTTCTTTCTCTGTCCCTCTCCACCACTCATGCTGTCTCTCTAAAATGAAAAAAAAAAACAAAAACTTAAGAATAAATAAATAAACTACAGTAGAGAAAAGTGGTGGGGAGAGTTGGGGTATTTGGGATATACAGCAAATGACCAAATATGAAGCAACTCCATTTTTCTAATGGGAAAAAATTAAAAATTGGAGGAAGTTAGATACAATTTCCAAATGAGTACTTAGTTTAACAATATAACACTTAAAGTAACATAAGTTTAATTATAAATACTCATTTTCTGTTCTCACACTTCCTATTACACTTTATTCAAAGTCCTAACCTACATCTCAAAGCTAATATTTCTGTGGTAGACTTTTGATTTTAATCCCCAGACCTCTTTTTCCCTCAGTCTTCCCAACTCACTAATTAACACCATAATCCACAGAATTGCTCAGACCCCAGTTCTAGGGATCATTCTGGATTCCTTGCTTTCCCTTATCCCTTCCATGTCAAATCCATCAGCAAATCTTGTTGGCTCTACCTCCCGAATAGATATGGCCAACAGTAAGTAGTGGGTTTCCTTCAAATTTATACTCTTGATTGACGTTTAAGTAAAGTTTTTCATATTACTGATTGGCTTTCATACCCTTGGGTAAGAGCTCAAGGAAAAATTCCAAATACTGATTACTAGTGAAAAATAAGCCTTATGAAGAACACTTATGACAGTGCATTAACTGGTTATGTTGTGAGAATAATGACAATAGAGGTATATAATAAAGGGCAAATTGAGAATATTTAAGAATGGGAACTTGTATCTTAGGATATTTTCAGTGAAGGAACACCTGGATTGTAAAGTTTTGTGCCTGAACATGTTACATGAAAACTGGTGTGCTCCATGTAATGGCTCTCTTAGTGATAATGCTGAAAATGTATTTGGTAAGTTTAAAACTTTCAGAAAATTTAAAAATGGGAAAAAGTAAAAATGATTTTCTCTATTTGTTTCCTTTTCCATTAGAATTAAGTTGCACAAGGTCGGGCTTATTGCTTCCTGTCTCTGGCGCCTCATGCTCCACCTGGGGCATGGTGTGTGTACTCAGTAGGTGTTGAGGAAATGAGTTTCTCACAATATTGGATCAGTGCTTCTTCCAGCCTCCCTTCTTTTTTCCTCATTGCTCTTGATACATTTTTTACATTCTCTCTCCATTGTATAAACTTACATTTGACCACAACCAGAGGTGACTTAATATACTGCCTGTATCTCATTCCTGTTTATAACATTTTATTTTCTTTTTTTCACCAGTACCTAGAATATAGACCTTATACCTGGGACTGGGAAATGACGGTCCCAAGCATTCATCCCCTTAAATAGCATAGTTTTTTTTTGTTTTTTGTTTTTTGTTTTTTTAATTCAGGAAAGACAACCACAGAAGTATTCATAGGTTTTTCTTTCTTTGTAGAACATGTCTTGCAAGGAAATGGTCACATGGCTTGGCACCAGGATGGCCATGAGAAGCTTAGAAATCTGAAACAGGATCATGAATGTGATGCATTTGGGAAAAAACTCAATCTGAGCATGAACTTAGATCCTTTAAGGAAATCAAACAGTGAAGATAATGTTGATGGATTATTTTTAAAACATCACTTAGATTTACTTATTCCAAAAGCAGATTATGGAAAAACAGAACCAGATGGCTTAAGTGTATTTGATAAGTTGTTTCTCCATACCAAGCCTGAGGAAGCGGATACTTGGTTAAAATACTATGAATATGATAAATATGATAAAATTAGCGCTAAGAAGTCACAGATTATCATATTTCACCGAAATCGTCTAGGGGAGAAACTCTATGAATGCAGTGAATGTAGGAAACGCTTCACTAAGAGATCAAGTCTCATTAAACATCAGAGCAGACACATAAGAGAGATAGCCTATGGCTGTGGTAAGTGTGGCAAAACCTTTCCCCAGAAGTCACAGTTTGTTACACATCACAGGACTCACACAGGAGAGAAACCTTACAATTGTAGCCAGTGTGGGAAAGCCTTCTCCCAAAAGTCACAGCTCACATCCCATCAGAGGACACACACAGGAGAGAAACCCTATGAATGTGGTGAATGTGGGAAAGCCTTCTCCCGGAAGTCCCATCTTATATCACACTGGAGGACACACACAGGTGAGAAACCTTATGGGTGCAACGAATGCGGAAGGGCCTTTAGTGAGAAGTCAAATCTTATTAATCATCAGAGAATTCATACAGGAGAGAAACCTTTTGAATGCAGAGAATGTGGGAAAGCCTTCAGCAGGAAATCACAACTCGTTACGCATCACAGGACTCACACAGGAACAAAACCGTATGGGTGCAATGATTGTAGAAAAGCCTTCTTTGAGAAATCAGAGCTCATTAGACATCAGACAATTCATACTGGAGAGAAGCCCTATGAATGCAGTTTATGTCAGAAGGCATTCAGAGAGAGGTCAAGTCTCATTAACCATCAGAGGACTCATACAGGAGAGAAGCCCTATGAATGCACTGAATGTGGGAAAGCTTTTGGTGAGAAGTCCAGTCTTGCAACTCACCAGAGAACTCATACAGGAGAGAAACCATTTGGGTGCAGGGATTGTGAAAAAGCCTTCTCCCAGAAGTCACAGCTCAATACTCACCAGAGAATCCACACAGGAGAGAAACCATACGAATGCAGTCTTTGCAGGAAAGCGTTCTTTGAGAAATCGGAGCTAATTAGACATCAGAGAACTCACACAGGAGAAAAACCTTATGAATGCAGCGAATGTGGTAAAGCCTTCAGGGAGAAGTCAAGTCTCATCAATCATCAGAGAACACATACAGGAGAGAAACCCTTTGAATGCAACGAATGTGGAAAGGCCTTCTCTCGGAAGTCACACCTCATACCACATCAGAGAACACACACTGGGGAGAAGCCCTATGGATGCAGTGAATGTAGGAAGGCCTTCTCTCAGAAGTCACAGCTTGTTAATCACCAGAGAATTCATACAGGAGAGAAACCTTACCAATGCCATGAATGTGGGAAAGCTTTCTCCCAGAAATCACAGCTCATTAATCACCAGAGAACTCATACAGTAAAGAAATCGTAGAAGTAGAGTTACTATTAGTCTTTGTACTTCAGAAAATGCAGTTATGGTAAGCCTTTCAAATAAATAGTCACATCACATTATAGGTCTGAGTAATCTTTTAGGGTAGGAACTCTAAATGAGGTTATGTAGGGAAAGCTTTCAGCCGATTAACATGCTTATATAAGAACTCATGGAGTAGAATGAGCCTATGAGATTCAGTGGGTTTTAAAAGCTTGGCAAACATACACTAGGAAATTAACAACAAAGACGAATTCTGCGAACATCAGAAAGCCTTGCAGAGGCCATATCTCATCAGGTATTGGAAATATGCCCACTAGGGTAAACCCTGGTCCAGCAAATAAAAAATCCCATGAATGCAGCAAGTGAGGTAATATTTTCATCAAGAACTCACAGCTTATTGTGCATTAAGAAAATACCCTGAGGAATGAAGCTCTGTGAAAATAATAATTATGGGACAGTCTTCAGCAGGTAATCCAACCATATTGTTTTGGAGGGGAATTATATTGTGGGTAAAAACTAATGATTGAAAGAAATGGGAAACGTGCCCCTAGAAATAAGGCTGTAAAGGGAAGCCATACATTTTTTTATAGACATGGTTATTAAAAATACCCATGCTAATGATTGAGTTGTTCACTCTAAAATATGAAGTTTTAAAAATATGTGAATAAATTGAGTCATTGAAACATCTAAATAAGACATTTCTCAGTGGTATTTATGGTTTACTTTCCTGTGTCACACAGTGTGTCTCATATTTTGGAATCACATATGATGATGTAATTGTGAGCATGAAATGCACATATGTAGTTGTGCTTCTGATGTCAAGACATAATCACATGCCGCTGGTTTTTCTGTTTTAGTGATACGATTAAAATGGTAATTGGTATAACATGTCTTATTGCTAAGTATGCAGCTTAAGTAATAACACTGCATCTCTTTTTCCTTTTGGCTTGTTGGCGTATAAAAGGAGTCTGTGGTTGCTAATGTTTCTCTTTTTTTATAAAAGCCAATATACAAAGTCTGCAATCTGAGAATCAGAAACAACTTATCTAAAATCTGGTTAGTAAGTATTCAAAGACAGGGACACAAAACCGCAATAGTGACTCATGATGTACTGAGTGAGCAAAAGAAAGGTGTGTGAACTCTATCACACAGCACTCAAGCTAAATGACAGCAGTGCTGTCCAAGTGTTGTTCTCATTCAGTTTGGTGCCTTTGTGCATCTAGTGTACGTACATCGTGCTGTGTGCAAAGTACAGCCTATATTTAAGTTATTCTGTTGAAGGGCGCCTGGATAGCTCAGTCAGTTAAGCATTCGACTTCAGCTCAGGTCATGTTCTCACACTCCGTGAGTTGAAGCGCCTCATTGGGCTCTGTGTTGACAGCTCAGAGCCTGGAGCTGCTTCAGAGTCTCTGTCTCCCCCTCTCTCTGCCCCACCCCTGCTCATGCTCTGTGTCTCTCTGTCTCTCAATAATAAATAAACATTTTTTTTAAAAAGTTACTCTGTTGAAATATGATGCTGTGTGCTGTTATGTTTTCGGTGTTTCATAACATATTTTTTGGAAAAACTAGGAGGTTTTCCAGTTATTGAAGAGCCTCCGTTTCAGAAAGTGTGTAGATTTTTTGTGCTGAGAAATACATTTTTGATGTTCTCAAGGAAGCCTGTTTTACCTTCCTGCATATTTCTGTGATGACTGGACAGGTATTAGGAAATAGGCCTTTCACTGCTGCGTCATTTGAAGTATCTGCGTCATTTGAAGTGCTTTGCCTTCCTTCACCAGCTGTACCCTGCACACGGCAGTTCCCATTGTGAACCTTTCATTGTAGGGTTCGCTTTGACAATGCGTGAACCACCCCTTAGCTCAGGTGAACTTTGCAGTGATCTCTATAATGGTTCTTGACAAAGTCTACAGTATTCTTTGTATGATGGTGAATCCAGAAAAGTCCTGACCTCGATACCAAACTTGGAAAAACCAAGACTTTTCTCATGCACAAGTTGCTTTGTCAGTACCTTTGAGTCTCAGTATTCTTTACTGTAATTACCAATTTTACAACAGTGTTAAAAAATTGGGACTTCAATGAGAGTAATTTTGTAATTCACTGCACTGGGATGGTAGTTTTACACGTATCTAACTTCCGAGGTACCTGGGGGGCTCAGTCGGTTGAGCGTCCGACTTCAGCTCTGGTCATGATCTCACGGTTCGTGGGTTCGAGCCCCGCGTCGGGCTCTGTGCTGACAGCCAGCTCAGAGCCTGGAGCCTGTTTCAGTCTGTGACTCCCTCTCTCTCTGACCCTCCCCTGCTCACGCTGTCTCTCTCTCTCCTAGAAATAAAAAAAAAAAAAAAAAAAAAAAAGAATATCTAATTTATCCAGCAATACCTGGACCAATAGAAGAATATAGATCAGTGGGCATTTGGGATCTGTTCCTGAGGCTTCCCTCATTTGCCATTTGTTCCAGCAGCATATGCTCAGGTTGTCAGCCCTGCTGGGCTCATGAGTCTACAGGTAGGATACCAACAAGCTGCCAGACGCTCAGCACCTCGTCTGGCCTAAGTGCTGATGAGAAACACAACCATGGCCCTGATAGCTGTATGTACAATTTTTTGCACTTTGCCTTTGTTCTATTTTAGTCCATTTTCCACACAGTAGTTATTTATACACAGTGGTTATTTTAAGATGCAATTCTGATTATACACTTCGTGTTGAAATAGCAGGACTTAATGAGGACTTCTATACGAATCCAACCTATCCATCGTTTCTGAATATCTTTCCTCCTGCACAGTACTTTTTGGCCTCCTTGAACCACTTGCAGTTCCTTGAGATTTCTACAGTCTCATGCCTTTTATGAATCTCCTGTCCCTGAAGTGCCCATCCCATGTTCCTTATTAATGCCTGTCTATCCTTTATGAAGCTGCACACGTGTTTGTCGATGTGGTAATATAATCATCGCATGTCTTGTCTTTTCCATTAGAAACCTTTTGGAAACCTGGGACTATCTTGTTATTCTATAATATTTTAGCAACTGAGGCTGTAATCTATGAATGTGGTTGCTCTCGTTGGCTGCTTTCTGCCACATAGGGAAACATAGTCTGCAGTGAGGGAGAAGAGTGAAGCCTGGAAGCTTGTTCCAGGACCTGGTTCGTGTCCTAATGTCCAGATTCACCTCTGCCCTTTTCATGCCTTGATTGTTGCATTCTTCTGTGAGATATCCCAAATGCCCTTCTAATAAATTCTCATGCTTGTTTCAAGTTGCCTTTGTTACTTACAACCCACATGTTCCTAATACAGGAGGTTAGGCTATGCTGCAGGCCGGGTTCTCTGGAAGCAGAGCCTGAGATGAAGTTTGGAGTGCAAGGTGTTTATTGAGATCAGCAACTGTGGGCTAAGGGCAATGGGAGAGTAAATAGGACAAGGCAGGTCAGAGGCAGAAGTCAGGCTGCGCTGCGGCTGTTGAGATGCTGACCACACCAGCAGGGAGCTCTGAAGGAAGTGCTGCTCATGAGGGTCTCCAGAGCCCCGAGGAGCTCTGTCACCAGAGGCCTGCTGCCCTGGGAAGGGGATCATCCTGGGTGAATCCACTCTATTTAGCTGAGGCCAACTCCACAGATGCCAGCAACTGGAGACATTGAGCTGACCACCCCCTGCTACTGGACAGCAAGTCCTTCACTGGAGAGGGTTGGGTGGCCACAGTCCATCCCTTCCACTGCTAAGCTCAGTTTTCCCAGCTTATAGGTCTGTCTGAGGAGAGCCTGAGGAAACAAACTGGTCCCTACTGATGCTGTCGTTGTCTCTCACCTGTGAGCCATTCTGGGGCCTCTTCACAGTTACCACCTCTGCTGGCATTGGTGGCTCACCCCCTTCCTGAGAGGTCTGAGCCATGGTTGCCATGCCCTCTTCAGACCTAGTTGCTGTATCTGTGCATTTACCATCACAAGTGGGTAAGAAAGTTGCAAGAAGCACCTGAGCGTATCACCTGAATCCATTCCTTCCTCCTCACCCTGTTGTATAATCAGCCCTGCATCCTCCTTGTGATGCGTCAAGTACCCCTGCAAAAAGAGTGATTCCTCTTCTGCCCTTCTGGACACAAGGAGCACAATGCCCACATCATACCTGGAGCTTGCAATTAAGTAGGAAACTTGCTGTTTCCTGGTGAAAAGTGTGTTCTCTTTGCAGATCAAGACTTCTAACCCCGCAGAGCCCAGAGTTGTGTGTATGGGAAGCACAAAGCACCCTGGAGGTAATCATTGGTAATGGTGGCCATAGGTGAGGCCATCCCTGCTTCCACATGTACCTGGACCTGCGTCTTCTGCTTTGGGGACACATCATCACAAAAGGTCTCATCTAACTCATAAGCTGCATTTCGAAGGATGGCACCCTTTCCCTACAGAACATTGCTTCTGAGCTGGGGCTTTCAGCTGTGCCTTCCCTAGGCCGTTCCTCTGCTCTAGTGTATCAGCAGCTACCGTCAAGTGAGTTACATAATATATCAAATGGTCCTTTTGTACTGGACTTATTCTTGCACCCCCCACCCCTTTGCTGCAAAGTGGTTCCTTCTGGTCTGATACAGTGTTCTATGAGGGATCCCATACTATTCAACCATTTCGTAAGCCTTTGGATAGTGGTGGCTGGGGCCCTGTGGGCAAAAAAGAGAACCCATACCTGGATTTTTTTTTTCTTGTGAGAACAAACAGTGGCCTTTTCAGGGCCAAAATAGAGAACTTGACACCAAGTGCCAGTTAGTCTCTTCAGGGAATGTTGCTGTACTGGGGGCTCAGCCCTGGTCTCTGATTTTGGACATTCAGCGATGGCAGTAACCAAATCAGCCCTAGTGAGAGAGACTCCGTGCTGTTGGACAGATTGACATTGTTGGCAATTGGAATAACCCCCACACTGGCTAAGGGCCACCATAGTGGGGACGGCAAGATGGAAGGCTCTGGAACTTACTCCCCAGGTAGGATAGTAATAAAAACCAACACTGCACTTGGGGGAGGGTGTTGGGAGGGTGTGGGGGAAAGTGTGGCAGAGATTAGTGCTATTCTAAAAAAACTATTTCTAGGAGAGAGAGAGAGAGACAGCGTGAGCAGGGGTGGGGGGTCAGAGAGAGAGGGAGACACAGACCCCGAAATAGGCTCCAGGCTCTGAGCTGGCAGCCAGCACAGAGACCGACGCGGGGCTCGAACCCACGAACCGCGAGATCATGACCTAAGCGAAAGTCGGACGCTTAACCAACTAAGCCACCCAGGCGCCCCAAGATTAGTGCTATTCTAAACACCTAAAGAGTATATTGGTAGGCTTCCTGTCACACCACTGTCTACCTCAGTAGTTTAGGCTTTATAGAAGCCCAGCAACTCCTGGAGAATGCATTACCATAGAGCAGACAACATTACACATTCACAGTTTACCCCAGGTTTGCCATAATACAGTCTGAAGAGGTCCAGACTATCTGGACACAGTCTGGTAACGGTGAAATCATGCCCATCCGGCAGGATTAGCGAGGGTGGCTAGCAGTTTGGCAACCCCGATCCCCCATAGGTATTCCAGGGGTGGGCAGCAAGCCTTGAGTGGTTAGCAACTTACTGCAGAAGATAGCATGTGGATCACACTGCTTTCTGTGTTATTCAGCGAGTTTTGGTAGGCTGTTTTTCTAGTAATTTACATTTACTGACATCAAATTATAGATATTAACTTTGCATCTCTTCTGTATCTAGTTATGTTGAAATTTTCATTTATATTCGTTTGTGAATTCTCTTTAATTCTCATTCCATCTTGGCAAAAGTTTGCCTATTTGTTAGCTTTTATAATGAACAAGGTTTTGGTTTTATTGATCTGTCAGTATGTTTGTTTCTGTTCAGTTTATTAACTGAAAGTTGGACTTGACAGAGGCCAATACAACGATAGGGTGTCAGAAACTCCTTGGAATAATATATGGATTTAAGAAAACAATGATTGTCAATACAGGTTTGTCACAAGTAATCCACTGACCAGTTCCCCCAATATTGCCCTCCGAGAGGGGCCAGAGGACATTCTTGACCTCCAAAGGGGGCACTGAGAAATTAGCGTGAGAGAAGCACCGGCACCCGGTAAAAATGTGCTCATTGCTGTGCCAGGGGCCAGAGGTGCCCAAAGTGAGGCTCCTGATGTCAAAAGAGACTCCATGGTTCTGTGATGGACCAGGCCTAGTAGCACAATTAAATTTTGAGAGACAAGGTGGCACGGTTACTGTGAGAAGCTCAGGGTCAGGATAATAATCAGAATTGCTGGACCTGTAGGCAACTTTAGAAGTGGTTAATTGGTCATGGGATGTTAAGGGCCAAAACAGATGGAGAGCTTATGAAGGTCTTTTCTCTATAATAAAAAATGTAGGGGTGCCTGGGTGGCTCAATAGGTTGAGCGTCCAAATCTTGATTCTAGCCCGTCATGATAGCAGGATGGTGGGATTGAGCCCCCGTCAGGGTCCATGCTAAGCATGGGACCTGTTTGGGATTCTCTATTTCTCTCTCTCCCTCTGTCCCTCTCCCCCACTCTGATGCTCTAAAATTAAATTTAAAAAAAAAAGTTTTAAAAAATGTAGAAGCTAGATATCCTGGAGGATAGATGCAATAATTGGATCACAAGTACATACTGTAAAGCAGAGAAATCATCAGGCCATTTCACCATCTGTCAGGCTCACTGTTTCTGGGTAAGCAAATAATGCTAATACTCCATGGTCTTAACCATGATTGCAATCCCATTATTTAAAAAAATTTTTTTTAATGTTTTTATTTATTTCTGAGAGAAGAGACAGCATGAGCAGGGGAGGGTCAGAGAGAGAGGGAGATACAGAATCTGAAACAGTCTCCAGGCTCTGAGCTGTCAGCACAGAGCCCGACATGAGGCTTGAACCCATGAACCATGAGATCCTGACCTGAGCTGAAGTCGGACACTTAACCAACTGAGCCACCCAGGCGCCCCATTGCAATCCCATTATTATACCTTCTTTGTCTTAAAATGTGTCATTGGACCGTAAGCTCACTAATTTGCACAAGATGAGTCACACTGCCTGTTTGCTTTCTCTGCCTTTTCTAAGTATTAATGTGAGACATAAAAACCAACCTGTGTTATGTTCACTACCAAAGTCCAGCGTTCAACCATGTTGCCTTTTCCCTGATGTTGGCTTTGATCCTGTCAGGATCCTAACAGCCAGCCCAGTGAGTGACCTCTGCCAAGAAATCAGTGTGTACCCATACTTCCAGCCATCTTCCATCTGTGTTAGGTCCCCTGTGTGCTGCTCATAGCTTTGACCACTGGGCAGGTTTCCCTGGAACTGTCCTTTAGGGTCTTCACAAAATGAGGGGCAAGCATGTATTAGTTGTCCTTTGTAGATGGTACTGACATATCTGAATTATTTCCTCCTCTGCTAGTTGGTCATAGGGATCCCCTCATTAGGACTAAATATTAGTTGAGGCAAGTGACAAGGAGTCTAGACTCCTTGTTTATGCATTTTACTTAGGCTTTATGCATTCTTCAGGGCCTGATCCCAAATAAACCATTACACAGTACAATGTATTTCAGCAGTCATCAATGGACCTGATGATCTACCTAGGACCAGTTACAAAATCACATGGTGGTGAAGTGTTCAGTCTCTAGGTGTCTGTAGTTCACTCTCTGTGTCCTGTAGTGGGCAAGAATCTGCTTTTCTTTCTTTTGTTTAATGTTTGTTTATTTTGAGAGGGGGGGGAGGGAGACAGAGTGGTAGTGGGGGAGGGCAAAGAGAAAGGCACAGTATCCAAAGCTGGCTCAAGCTCCAAGCTGATAGCACAGAGCCTAACACTGGGCTTGAACCCACAAACTGTGAGATTATGACCTGAGCCAAAGTTGGATGTTCAACCGACTGAGCTACCCCGGTGCTCCACTTTTCTTCTTTAAAAAAAATTAGAGGGAAGGAGAGGGAGAGGGAGGAAGAGTGATAGGGAGAGAATCACAAGCAGGCTCCTCACTTAGCACAGAGCCTGATGTGGGGCTTAATACCATGACCCTGGGATCAAGGTACTGACTTGAGCCAAAATCAAGAGTCAGATGCTTAGCCTACTTCCCAGAATCTGCTTTTCAAATGGAGAATATTTCTCTGCCACAGAAATTGTGGTTTTGCAACGGAACCCTAGTGTCTGCAGCTCTATTAGAGATTGAAATAGACTCCACCCTTAGACAGCACCCTTATCTGCCTGGGGTTCTGGTGACAGACCCTGTGCCATGTGTACTGACCTGCTTCACACCAGTCCTGTGCCCTCAGCAGAGCTCTCTTGCTCCAGGTGCCACTCAAAGTCGGGAGCTTTACATACTACCCAGGATCGGAGTAGAATTTACAAATGTGTTCCATGCTGCCTTCCAGTTTGAAAGAGGCCCATGAAGCACTGTACCTCGGTGTGGTGTGGTGTGAGAATTTTAATAACTTTCCCTTCACATTAAAATGATATGCTGGCATTCTTCAGTTCACTAGACTTCTAAAAATGGCATTGATGTCAGGCCTCTCAATTGTTACGAGGTTTACCGCACATCTTGTGACACATACGTGTGTCATCAGGGCATCTTGGGTATTTACAATTTCTTGTACAACAGTGACAGATCTGTTCCTTGGGCCCAGGCCCCAGGCCCAGCCTCTCATCAATTGCTGCTTTCTGTGGTGTTGGGCATTTTTTAAATGTTCCTTTAACAAATTTTAGTCTTTACATTTTCACTCATTCTTCAGAACCACATTTTAGAAATAAATTTTGATAAAATTTGAAGATAATAAAATGTATCTACTTTTCACATAGAGTTGAACTTCCATGAGTTTTGATTAAAATGTTTATGCCTATGTAAGCACCACTCCTACCAACTTGTAGGGTATTTCATTTCTATCACTTTCAAATGTTCCCTTGTACCTCTGCACAAATTTCACTCCCACCATTGACCCTAACTGTTGATCTCTCTTCTGACACTAGATTCTTTTTATCTGTTCTAGAATTTCATATGATTGGGATTGTACAATAAGTAACCCTTTGTATCTGGTTTTTTTCAATCTAATGTTTTTGGGATTTGTGCATGTCATTTTGGGCACCAATAGTTTTTGTTTTTGTTTTTTATTGCTGAGCTTTCCACTGTATGAATATGCCAGAGTTTGTCCATCCACTTACCTGCTGATGGACATACGGATTGTTTCATATTTTGGCCATGAAGAATAAGCTGAGATTTTCCACTGCATTCACTGGAATAGCCAAACATGAAATATAAAACATTACAAGCACTTTGCAAGACAGTATGGCAGTTTCTTAAAAGTTAATCATGTAGTTGTATGGTGACAGATGGTAGCTACAATTGTGATGAGTGAGCACAATGTGTGGACTTGTCAATCACTATGTGGTATACCTGAAATGTTAACATTTTATGTCAACTATGTCAATAAAAAATAAGGGTAAAAAAAATGGTAAATATATACGGACCATAGGATTCAGCAATTCTACCTCTAAGGCTATAGCCATGGAAAATGAAAACATATGTTCACAAAAATTTGTATACCAATGCACATAAATAAGATCAGTTTAAGGAATGTTTGGTTTGTCTGCTTCTGACCACCACTGCTGAAGCTACAGATTGAGGGTTAAAGAAAAGGAAAAAAGTAGAGTCAACAAAAGGAGAATCCCAAGGGGTATATATTTATATATTCCTGTTCTTAAAAATGTTTGCGAAATATGTTCAGAAGATAGCTTCATGTGGCAGAATCTGGGAGCCTTTTTAAACAGATGTGTTCTTGTTTGTCCCTAATCTCTGGGCCACTGAAGAAATTTGACTTAAAAAATTTTTTTTAAATATTTATTTTTGAGAGAGAGCAAAAGCACATTAGTGAGTTGGGGAGGGGCAGAGAGAGGGAGAGAGAGAATCCTAAGCAGGCCTGATGCTGGGCTTGAACTCACAAACCATGAGATCATGACCTGAGCAGAAATCAAGAGTTGGCTTAACCAACAGAGCCGCCCAGGTGCCCCAGAAGTTGACTTTAAAATTAAAAGCAGGATGGGGGCACCTGGGTGACTCCATCGGTTAAATGTCCAACTCTTAGTTTTGGCTCAGGTCATGATCTCGCGGTTCCATGGGTTTGATCACTGCACTGGGCCCTTTGCTGACAGTGCGGAGCCTGCTTGGGATTCTCTGTCCCCTTCTCTCTCTGCCTCTCTCTCTCTCTCTCAAAATAAATAAAATAAAATAAACTTGAAAAAAATTAAAGCAGGATGTTTTATTCAGTATATGTTGTTAGGGCTCATAACCAAAAGTTTTGGACAAAATAATAGCATTGCATCCTTATATCACACTAAAAAAACATAAATTATAGAAGGGATAATTTTATAATTGCTATATAAGAAGCAATAAAAGCATCATATATAATTATATGAATATTTATAACATGGATGAAAAAGGCTTTAAAAACACATCCTGAGGAGATAAACTGGGGTGCACAGATGGCTCAGTTGGCTCAGGTCATGATCTCACAGTTTGTGAGTTTGAGCCCTGTATCAGGTTCTGCTCTGAGAGCATGGAGCCTGCTTCAGATCCTCTATCTACATCTCTCTGTCCCTCCCTCTTTCTCTCTCAAAAATAAGATAAGGATTGGGGCGCCTGGGTGGCTTAGTCGGTTAAGCGTCCGACTTTCACTCAGGTCATGATCTCGCGGTTCGTGGGCTCGAGCCCCGCATCGGGCTCTGTGCTGACTGCCAGCTCAGAGCCTGGAGCCTATTTCAGAGTCTGTATCTCTCTCTCTCTGACCCTCCCTTGCTCACGCTGTCTCTCTCTCTCTCTCCTAGAAAACCATAAATTTCACTGTGTAGAATTTAATGTTATAGGATATAAAATTATTTTCTGTTGTCTAGTTTTAGGATTTAGGTCCTTGACTAATTTATGATAAATCTATACAATGAAAATGTGCACATTTACAAAATGATACTAATGGGATATATTATTTCACTTAATTCAAAAATATTTTGAGCCTTTATACACCATGTACTCCCTATCATGTACCACTATTCTAGGCAATGGTGTAAAGGTCTAAACAAGACAGAAGAGGTTTCTGCTCTCAGGAGGTTATATCCAATTTAATGAGGGGAGATAGACAATAAATACTGAAGAAATAGAAGAGGAAGAAGTATGAGGAGGAAGAAAGAGAAGAAATCTGGTAAGAATAAATGCTATGATAAAAACAAAACAGGGCAATATGATAGGAATTAATTTGGATGTGAGAGAAGACAAAATTGGATGGAGTAGTTTTGTATTTATTTATTTATTAAAGTTTTGGGGGTTTTTTTGGGGGGGAGAATCCCAAGCAGGCTTCATGCTGTCAACTCAGAGCCTGATGTGGGCTTGAACCCACAGTACCCCAAGGTCATGACCTGAGCCTAAATGAAGACTCAGATGCTTAACCAACTGAGCCACTCAGGCGCCCTGGATGGAGTAGTTTTTTTGTTTTTTGTTTTTTTTAATATTTTTATTTATTTCTAGGAGAGAGAGAGACAGCATGAGCAGGGGAGGGTCAGAGAGAGAGGGAGTCACAGACTGAAACAGGCTCCAGGCTCTGAGCTGGCAGTCAGCACAGAGCCCGACGCGGGGCTCAAACCCACGAACCGCGAGATCATGACCTAAGCGAAAGTCGGACGCTTAACCGACTAAGCCACCCAGGCGCCCCAGTGGATGGAGTAGTTTTAAGAGGATTTTTTAAGAAGATAAATTTGAGTGTAGATACTACAGTGTTGTGGGTAGAAAAAAGAATAATTGGTGACCGTTAATTTAGTATGTTTAAGAGAAGGAAAGAGAGCAAAGAAAATATAACAGTATAATCACAGTTAAGTGTGTGTGTGTATATATATACACTATTTTTATACATAAACATTAGTTGGGACTTTTATTATTTATGTTGTTTGTTCCTTCTGTTTCTTTTTTTTCCATTTTCCTGCTTTTATGTAGGTTCACTTTTTTAGAATTCTATTTTTAGCGCTCCACACAGGGCATGGAACCTACTTTAAAAAATCATTCTTGGGACACTTGGGTTTCTCAGTCGGTTAAGTGTCCAACTTTGGCTCAGGTCATGATCTTGCGGTTCATGGATTTGAGCCCCGCATCGGACTCTGTGCTGACAGCTCAGAGCCTGGAGCCTGTTTCAGATTCTGTGTCTCCCTCTCTCTGACCCTCCCCAATCATGCTGCCTCTCTCTCTCTCTCTCTCAAAAACAAATAAAACATTAAAAAATTAAAAAAAAAATTCTTAATTTGGGTCACCTGGTGGCTCAGTCAGTTAAGCACCTGACTCTTGAATTTGGCTCAGGTCATGATCCCAGGGTGGTGGGATCAAGCCTTACATTGAGTCCCATATCAGGCTCCACACTGAGTGTTCGTGCCTGCTTAAGATTCTCTCTCTGCCCTTCTTGCCCTGCTTGCTCTGTCTCTCTAAAAAAATAAAATAATTCGATTTTTACTTACTGAAAGTATTTTTGAGTATCTTTACTCGTGGTTTTAGTCAGTATTACAATATAAATACCTAACTTAACACAGTGTACTGGTACTGACGTTTTACCAAATTGAAGTGCAGAAAAACGTTCTTCCATGTATGTCTCTTTAACCCTCCCTATTCTTTTTAAGTTTGTTTTTGAGAGAGAGAGTGAGCAGGGCAGAGGGGCAAAGGGAGAGAGAGTGAATCTTAAGCAGGCACCATGTTCAGTGCAGAGTCTGACGTGGGGCTTAACCCCATTATCCCAGGATCAGGACCTGAGCCCAAATCAGGATTTGGATGCTTAACCAACTAATCCACCCAGATGCCCCAACCTTCCCTATTCTTTAACATTACTGTTTATTTTGTCTGTATGCATTGAAGCACATCAGATGGCATTACACTTGAAAAAAAATTAAGTTATTTAAAAATTTTGTAATGTTTATTAAAAATTTTTTAATCTTTATTTTTGGGAGAGAGAGAGAGATAGTATGCAAGCAGGGGAGGAACAGAGGGAGGGAGACAAAATCCGAAGCAGGCCCCAAGCTCCAAGCTGTCAGCAGAGCCTGATGCAGGGCTCAAACTCGCAGACTGCTAGATCATCACCTGAGCTGAAGCCCAACCAACTGAGCCACGCAGGTCCCTCAATATTTATTTGAGAGAGAGTGCATGCCTGCAGGAGACAGCAGGGGAGGGGCAGCGAGAGGGGGAGAATGAGAATCCCAAGCAGGCTCCATGCTGTCAAGGCAGAGCCTGACTGGCTGGGCTTGGTCCCGGGAACATGAGATCATGACCCGAGCCAAAATCAAGAGTTGGATACTTAAATGACTGAGCCACCCAGGCACCCCAGTATTATACTTTTTGTTTCAACTATCAAACTCATTAGAAGGACAGTTCATTACATTTATCCCTATTTTTACCCATTCCACTGTCTTCTCTATAAGTTCTAACCCTTCTGTTACACAGTTGAACTTTGTCTAGTCATCATCTAAGGTAAGGCTAGCTGGTGACAGATTCTTAGTTCTCCTTCATCTTCATCATCTGGAGGTCTTTATTTCTCCTTCATCTGAAGAGTATTTTTGCTAGATATAGAATTAGGGTTTACAATTATTATTTTTTCCCTAGCGTGTGAAAAATGTTGTGCCACCTCCTCTGGCCTCCATCTTTCAGATGAGAAATCCACTGTCACTTACTTTTTCCTCTATAGGTAGTGCTTTATTTATTTATTTGTTTCTATTTTTTTGTGGGTATTTTTAATTTTTTATTTTATTTTTCAATTGAAGTACAATTGTATACTAAACTTTATTTTTTTTTTACAAATAGTTTATTGTCAAATTGGTTTCCATATAACACCCAGTGCTCATCCCCACAAGTGCCCTCCTCCATGTCCATCTCCCCCCTCCCAGTTTGTTTCTATTTTTAAATGTTTGTTTATTTTTGAGAGAGAGAGAGAGAGAGAGAGAGAGAGAGAGTGGGTGTGTGTGTGTGTGTGTGTGAGCAGGGGAGGGGCAGAGAGAGATACAGAATCCGAAGCTGACTCCAGGCTCTGAACTGTCAGCACAGAAACTGATGTGGGGCTCAAACCCATGAATCGTGAGATCATGATGTGAGCCTAAGTCAGATGCTCACCCAACTGAGCCACCCAGGCACCCATTTTTCTCTTTAGATTCAATACTCACAATTAAATTCTAATGAATTTTGTATAGGGACTTTGTCAAGAACAGTCTAAAATATGTTTACAGAGGCAAACCCATAATAACTTAGAAAAATTAGAAAAGAAAGAAAAAGAGGGAACATGCCCTACCAGAAAGCTGCAGTAACTAAAACCGTATAATACTGGTACAGGAGTGAACAGATAAGCAGGGGGGAGAATCTTGAAAGAGACCTGGATATAAGGGAATTTAGCATTAGCAGAGAATAGAATACATTAAAAAAATTTTTAATGTTTATTTATTATTGAGAGAGAGAGAGAGACAGGGCGAAAATGGGGAAGGGGCAGGGAGAGAGAGGGAGACACAGAATCTGAAGCAGGCTCCAGGCTCTGAGCTGTCAAACTTACAAACCATGAGATCATGACCTGAGCTGAAGTCAGACACTTAACCAGCTGAGCCACCTACATGCCCCTAGAATATATTTTAAAACTTAGTATGTAGATACCCTTTCTAAACAAGAGAAATTCAAAAGTCAAAAGGAAAATAATGAATAGATTTTTACTGCATAAGAACTTCAAAGTACAGCACATATGCACACACACACTCACATTACATACAAAGGGAAATGAGAAGTGATGACTTGTGAGAATATGCTCTATCCGCAACATATATATAAAAGGCATAAAATCCCAAAGAGCTCTTATAAATCAATGATAAAAATAGAGGGTCCTGATAGAAAAATGGACAAAGTATATGAATAAGTATTTCACAGAAGATAAATAAGAAATAGTCAATAAACAGAGTTACTTATTCTCACAAAAAGTAAATTTAAAACAAGATATCTAAGTCACTATATGACAAAAATTAAATTTGGTAATAGCCATTTGTCATTCAGTAAGTCAATAAATATGCATTCGGCCCTTACTCTGTGCCAGCAATATGGTAGCTATAGGTATAATAATAAGCAAAACAGTCTCTAGATTCATACTAGTCTAGTGAGGTTGACTATTATTAACAAAATAATCACACAAATACATATATTTATAAACAATTGCAAATTAGCCAAATGCAAGAGAGAGTAAGTATAGGATTCAGTGAGTTTTCTGGACACAAGCTGGCACCTGGCCATTGCCCAATGAGACCCTTCCCCAGAGGGTCAGAGTGGGTCCAAGCCACAGGTCCCTCAGAAGTGAGGAGTTTGGAAACAGCCCCATCTGAGATGAAACTCAGGAGGGAAGTGCAGCTGGCAGGCTGATGGCTTGGACATGGACAGTGTAGAAGTGGAGAGTGGATGGAAACTGGAAACAAAGAAGGGGTGCCTGATGGCTGGTGGGTGAGAGTGAAGAGTTCCTGTGCCAGAGATTGGGAAAGTGGGCGACACCATTTTCACCCCTATCAGGCACATACACACACTCCCGCCCCAACCATTCCACCCCAGTAAGCTAAGCAGCGCCACCTAGTGGAGAACAGAGCCTTTACATCAACCCCATCCCACTCTGCCAATCAAGCCCTAGAGAACCACCACAGGTCTCTCGGCCTGCTTAGTGTATGGACTATAGAGTGCATCATAGCTTGATTTCTAGGGGAAACTGGAAGTAATTATATTCAGATTTCATTCAGGTTGGTGGTCCATCTATTCAGGGTTTTGTTTGTTTGTTTTTAGTTTTCTTGGATTCAGAAGAAATTATCTTTTATTTTCATTTTTATAATAATTTGTAAAATTAAACATTTTTACTGTATTTTTTTATATTTTGCAAATTTTAAAATTCTATTTTACTTTATTCATTTCATTTAATTCTATTTTATTGTATATATTTGTTTTAATTTTTAACATTTGTTCTTTCCCTTTTTTTCTCTAGTCTATCAAGCTTCTTTTCAACAACCAGATCAAAGCACACTTAGGATCTAGCCTCCTTTAATTGATTTTTTGTGTTGTTTTTAATTTAAAAAATTTTTATCTTATCAATTCTTTTTCATTCTCCAAAATGACAAAATGAGAATTCACCCCAAAAGAACAGGAAGAAATGACAGCCAGGGACTTAATCAACACATATATAAGCAAAATGTCTGAACTAGACTTTAGAATCACAATAAGAATACTAGCTAGGGTTGAAAAAAGCATAGAATCCCTTCCTGTGGAGATAAAAGAAGTAAAATCTAGTCAAAATGAAATTAAAAATGTTATAACTGAGATGCAATCTCAAATGCATGCCATGGCGGCAAGGATGGATGAAGCAGAGCCGTATATCAGCGATATAGGAGACAAAATAATGGAGAATAGTAAAGCAGAAAAAAAGAGGGAGACTAAGGCAAAAGAGCACAATATAAGAATTAGAGAGGGGCGCCTGGGTGGGTCAGTCGGTTAAGCGTCCGACTTTGGCTCAGGTCATGCATGATCTCAGGGTTCATGGGTTTGAGCCCCGCGTCGGGCTCTGTGCTGACAGCCAGCTCGGAGCCTGGAGCCTGTTTCAGATTCTGTGTCTCCCTCTCACTCTGACCCTCCCCTGCTCATGCTGTCTCTCTCTCAGAAATAAATAAAACATTAAAAAAAAAAACAATTAGAGAACTCAGGGGCATCTGGGTGGTTCAGTCGGTTAAGCGTCCGACTTTGGCTCAGGTCCTGATCTCCCGGTTTGTGGGTTTGAGCCCCGTGTCGGGCTCTGTGCTGACAGCCAGCTCGGAGCCTGGAGCCTGTTTCAGATTCTGTGTCTCCCTCCCCCTCTGACCCTCCCCTGCTCATGCTGTCTCTCTCTCTCTCTCAGAAATTAAAAAAAAAAAAAAAACATTAAAAAAAAGAATTAGAGAACTCAGTGACTCATTAAAAATGAATAACATCCAAATTATAGGAGACCCAGAAAATGAAGAGAGAGAAAAAGGGGTAGAAGTTTTATGTTAGCTAATCATAATAGAAAACTTTCCTTACCTGGGAAAAGATACAGATATCAAAATCCAGGAAGCACAGAGAACTCCCTTTAGATTAAACAAAAAACATCCATCAACAAGGCATATCATAGTCAAATTCAGAAAATACACAGACAAGGAAAGAATTAGGAAAGCATCAAGGGGAAAAAAGTCCAGACAGATCAAGGGGAAGACAGATCAGGTTTGCAGCAGACCTATCCACAGAAACTTGGCAGGCCAGAAAGGAGTGGTAGGATATATTCAGCATGCTAAATCATAAAAATAGGCAGGCAAGAATCCTTTATCCAGCAAAGGTGTCATTGAACATAGAAGGAGAGATAAAGAGTTTCTCAGACAAACAAAAACTAAAGTAGTTTGTGACCACTAAACCAGCCCTGCAAAGAAATTTTAAGGGGGGCTCTCTCAGGGGAGAACAAAACAGAAAAGAACAAAAGCAACAAAGATGAGAAAGGACCAGAGAAGACCGCAAGAAACTCCCAACTCTACAGGCAACAATGACAATAAATTCATATCATTCAGTACTCGCTCTAAATGTCAATGGACTAGGGGCGCCTGGGTGGCTTAGTCGGTTAAGCGTCCGACTTTCGCTTAGGTCATGATCTCGCGGTTCGTGGGTTCGAGCCCCGCGTCGGGCTCTGCTGGCTGCCAGCTCAGAGCCTGGAGCCTCTTTCGGTCTGTGACTCCCTCTCTCTCTGACCCTCCGCTGCTCACACTGTCTCTCTCTCTCTCCTAGAAATAAATAAAAAAAACATAAAAAAAATAATAAATAAATAAAAAAACTCACAAATCTCATTTAAAAAATAAATAAAAAATAAATGTCAATGGACTAAATGCTCCAATCAAAAGTCATAGGGTAGAAGAATGGATACAAAAATGAAATCCATCTATATACTGTTTACAAGAGATCCATTTTAACATAAGTCACCTTCAGATTGAAAGTAAGGGGATAGAGAACCATCTATCATACTAATGGTCGCCAAAAGAAAGCCGGAGTAGACATGCTTATGTCAGACAATCTAGATTTTAAAATAAAGACTGTAACAAGAGATGAAGAAGGGCATTATATCATAATTAAGGAGTCTATCCACCAAGAAAATCTAACAGTTGTGAATATTTATGCCTCCAATGTGAAAAACCCAAATATATAAATCAATTAATCACAAACATAAACTCATTGATAATAATACCATAAGAGTAGGGGACTTCAACACCCCACTTACAGCGATGGACAGATCATTTAAACAAAATCAACAAGGAAACAGTGGCTTTGAATGACACACTGGACTTAACAGATATATTCAGAACATTTTATCCTAAAGCAGTGGAATACACATTCTTCTTGAGTGCACATGAAACATTCTCTAGAACAGATCACATACTGGCGCACAGTCAGCCTTCAACAAGTACAAAAAGATCCAGATCATACTGTGCATATTTTCAGACCACAATGCTATGAAACTCGAAATCACCCACAAGAAAAAAATTTGGGAAGAATGAATACTTGGAGATTAAAGAACATCCTACTAAAGAATGAATGGGTTAACCAAGAAGTTAAAGAGGAAATTAAAAAGCACATGGAAGCCAATGAAAATGATAACAGGACAGGCCAAAACCTCTGGGATGCAGCAAAGGTGGTCATAAGAGGGAAGTATATGGCAATCCAGAAATTCCTAAAGAAGAAAGGCCTCAGATATACAACCTAACCTTAAAACTTAAAGAGCTGGGAAAAGAACATTAAATAAAACCCCAAACAAGGAGAAGATGGAATATAATAAAGATTAGAGCACAAATCAATGCTATAGGGAAACAAACAAACAAACAGTAGAACAGATCGATGAACCCAGGAGCTGGTTCTTGGAAAGAATTAACAAAACTGATAAATACCTAGTCAGTTAAAAAACAAAACAAAACAAAAAAGGTAAAGGACCAAAATAAATAAAGTCAAGAATGAAAGAGGATAGATCACAAAAAACACTGCAGAAATATGAACAATAATAAGAGACTATTATGAGCAATTATATACCAATAAATTGGGCAATCTGGAAGAAATGGACAAATTCCCAGAAACATATAAACTATTAAAACTAAAACATGAAGAAATAGAAATTTTGAACAGACTCATAACCAGTAAAGAAATTGAATTAGTAATTTAAAAAAATCTCCCAAAAAAACAAAAGTTAGGGATGGATAGCTTTTCAGGGGAATTCTACTTTTATTTTTTATTTTATTATTATTATTTTTTACAAATAGTTTATTGTCAAGTTGGTTTCCATATAACACCCAGTGCTCATCCCCACAAGTGCCCTCCTCCATGCCCATCTCCTCCCTCCCCCCTACACCCATCAGTCCTCAGTTTGTTCTCAGCATTCAAGAGTCTCTCATGGTTTGCCTCTCTCCCTTTCCCCCACTATTTCCCCCCTTCTTCTCCCCCATGGTCCTCCTTTAAGTTCCTCCTAATCCTCCTATATGTGCAAACATATGTTATTTGTCCTTCTCTGCCTGACTTATTTCACTCAGCATAACACCCTCAAGGTCCATCCATGTTGCTACACATGGCCAGATTTCATTCTTTCTCATTGCCATGGAGTATTCCATGGTATAGATAAACCACATCTTCTTGATCCATTCGTCCGTTGATGGACACTTAGGCTCTTTCCATGTTTTGGCTATTGTTGAGAGTGCTGCTATGAACATTGGGGTGCATGTGCTCCTATGCCTCGGCATTTCTATATCCCTTGGGTAAATTCCTAGCAGTGCTATTGCTGGGTCATAGGGTAGTTCTATTGTTAATTTTTTGAGGAACCCCCACACTATTTTCCAGAGGGGCTGCACCAGTTTACATTCCCACCAACAAGTGCAGGAGGGTGCCCGTTTCTCCACATCCTCGCCAGCATCTAGAGTTCTCTGATTTGCTCATTTTAGCCACTCTGACTGGTGTGAGGTGGTATCTCAGTGTCGTTTTGATTTGTATTTCCCTGATGAGGAGGGATGCTGAGCATCGTTTCATCTGGATGTCCTCTTTGGAGAAGTGTCTGTTCATATCTTCTGCCCATTTCTTTACTGGGTTGTTTTTTTTTTTGGGGGGGTGTGGAGTTTGGTGAGTTCCTTATAGATTCTGGATATCAACCCTTTATCTGATATGTCATTTGCAACTATCTTTTCCCATTCTGTTGGTTGCCTATTAGTTTTGTGGGTTGTTTCCTTTGCCATGCAAGGGGAATTCTACTTTTAAAGAAGAGTTCATGTCTATTTTCTTGAAGCTGTTCCAAAAAATAGAAATGGAAGGAAAACTTGTAAACTCATTCAATGAGGCCAGCATTACCTTGATTCCAAAACGAGACATGGGCCCCACTAAAAAGGAGATGTATACACCAATTTCCCTGATGAACATGGATGCAAAAATTCTCAACAAGATACTAGCCAACAAAGTCTAATAATACATTACAATAATACTTCACCATGATCAATTAGGAGTCATACCTGGGATGCATGGCTGGTTCAATACCCACAAATCAATCAATGTGATACATCACATTAAAAGAAAGGACAAGAATCACATGACCCTTTCAATAGATGCAGAGAAAGCATTTAACAAAACACATCATCCTTTCTTGATAAAAACCCTCAAGAAAGTAGGGATAGAAAGATCACATTTCAATATCCTATAAGCCATATATGAAAGACCTACTGCTAAAATCATCCTCAATGGGGGAAAACTGATAGGTTTCCCCCTAAGGTAAGGAACATGTCAGGGATGTCCACTCTCACCACTGTTATTCAACATAGTATTAGAAGTCCTAACCTCAGCAATCAGACAACACAAGGAAATAGAAAGGCATCCAAATTGGCAAGAAGGAAGTCAAACTTCCACTCTTTGCAGATGACATGATAACTTTACATGGACAACCCAGTAGATTCCACCAAAACTTCTAGAACTGATCCATGAATTCAGCAAAGTTGCAGGATATAAAATCAACGCACAGAAATCAGTTGCATATTGGGGCACCTGGGTGGCTTAGTCAGTTAAGCGTCCGACTTTCGCTTAGGTCATGATCTCACGGTTCGTGGGTTCAAGCCCCGCGTCGGGCTCTGTGCTGACTGCCAGCTCAGAGCCTGGAGCCTGTTTCAGTCTGTGACTCCCTCTCTCTCTAACCCTCCCCTGCTCACGCTGTCTCTCTCTCTCTCTCTCCTAGAAATAAAAATATTTAAAAAAAAGAAAGAAATCAGTTGCATATCTATACACCAATAATGAAGCAGCAGAAAGAGAAATTAAGGAATCGATCCCATTTACAATTGCACCAAAAACCATAAAATACCTAGCAATAAACCTAATCAAAGAGGTAAAAAAAAAATCTATACAGGGGCGCCTGGGTGGCTCAGTCGGTTAAGCGTCCGACTTTCGCTGAGGTCATGATCTGGCGGTTCGTGGGTTTGAGCCCCGCGTCGGGCTCTGTGCTGGCTGCCAGCTCAGAGCCTGGAGCCTATTTCGGAGTCTGTGATTCCCTCTCTCTCTCTGACCCTCCCCTGCTCACGCTGTCTCTCTCTCTCTCCTAGAAATAAAACAGTAAAAAAAAAATTAAAAAAAAAAAAGAAATAAAACATTAAAAATTTTTTAAAAAAAGAAAGAAATGAACTAGCGAAGTTATGGTGTGAAAAGACAGATGGTCTTTTTCAGGTAGAGGAAATTAACATGCTCAAAGGTCCTGAGATACATGGCATTTGGGGAAACAATGCACAGAGGAGTAAAGTAATATAAGGCTTGAAAAGATAGGGGTGAGATCATGCATTCTTGTGGACCATGTTAAGGACTTTTGCTTTACCTCAGGGCAATCAAAAGCATCAAATTATGTTAATCTGACGAATATGTTTGGAACTGCTTTTTAAATACTAGGCTAACTTCTGAAGATTTGGAGAAATGGATGTGGTTAAGTAGAGCAGGATTCCAGGTAAAAAATAATCGTTTGGACAAGATTACTAGATGAGATTAAACAGACACATGTCAATCTCAACATATCCCCAAGCAAATCCATTTCTTCTCTTCTAAATGTTTATTTTCCTATTTTCATCATTTTGTGTGAAATAAAATGATTAGCCAAAAGATCTGGGCAAGTCATATAAACGGAAGTTGAAATCATGAGAGTGGATAACATAGTCGTAGAGGAGGTTTGTTTTAAGAAATTAACTTCTGTTAACGTTTCACCCGTGCAAGAAACCTAGCTCTTCCTTCTCTCCTATCATATCCCATTTGTTAGTAGGTCCCTTAGATTCTTCCTTCAAATTATTTCTTGAGGGGAGCCTGGCTGCCTCAGTCCATTGAGCATGTGGCTCTTATATCAGGGTCGTGAGTTTAAGCCCCATGTTTGGCATAAGCCCCACGTCTGGCAAAAAACTTACTGTAAAAAGTTTCTTGCATCAGTTTTCCCTAATTCTCATGCGCTAGATCAGATCACTATCCCCAGAACACATAGAATTATTGCTTTTGTTGGCCATCCTGGCTCAAAACTTCTTTCCCTTCAATTCATCCTTACCACTAGGCACTAGAATGCAAATATGGTTATTATACCATTCCGTAAATTTCTTCGGTGTCTTCTCATTGCAAAATATGCAAGCTCCCCCACACTTTGCTTACTTTTTCAGTCTCATTTCTTTTCTTACCACTTCTCCGTTGCCCTCTTTTAACCGTGCCAGTGAACTGTAAAAATAGGTACTTTTTTAAAGGAAGGCTTAACGCCCAGCGCCGGGGCCCAGTGTGGGGCTTGAACTCACCACCCTGAGATCAAGACCTGAGCTGAGATCCAGAATCTCACACTTAATGGACTGAGCCACCCAGGCAGGTTTCCACCATCCCTGCAAAATAATTTTTTATGAAAGTATAGTTGACACACAATGTTAGTTTAAAGTGTATAACACAGTGATTCACCAACTCTATATATTCAAGTGTAGCTGTGTGTCACCATCCAACCTCATTTAAATACCACTGACTATATTTCCTATATTGTACCTTTTATTCCCATGACTTCTTCAATAACTGTGAATGTGTGACTCCCACTTCCCCACCCTCTCCCTCTGCAACTATCAGCCGTGGAGTTTTTTCTTCCTATTATCCTTTTTTTTTTTTAAATAATGGACTGCCTTTCTTTCTTGCCTTTAATCTTGCATAAACTACTCCCTTCACCAGGATCAATGCTCCCTGATTCAGTGGGCCGACTCTTTCAGTGTCTAGTTCCTCTTCCCGCCTCCCTCCCCATGGGGCGCTGAGCTCTGTAAGAGCAGGGCGGTGTCTGGCTTGCGCCCCAAAAGCGTCCCTGCGCGCCCACGACAGCACCCTGCACCACGCAGGAAGGAGGAGCCGCTGGCCGCCCTGGCGGTCCAGCCATTCCAGCTCTTCTTTCCGAGGGGCGTCGGGGCGGGTCAGAAGCTGGGAGGCGGAGCCGGGCCTCCGCGGGGCTGCGTTCTCCCGTCACGGCCGACAGCCGCAGCGCGCAGGCGCGGCCGAAGGGGGCCGTCGCTGTCCCGGACGCGAGAGTCTCAGAATCGCAGTCCTTCACGCGGGATTCCCGCTTACGACAGCCGCCGACGCCGGTGACTCGTCACGGAAGTTCTGGGGGCCGTGGTCGGCTCTGGGTTTGGTAGTTGTCTGCGCGTGGGGTCTTGGTCTCAGGCTCTGGACATGAGGCATTATGGGAGTCGTAGTTGACGCCAGCGGCATTTGTTTTGGGGCATCCTGGGAGTTGTAGTGTGCGGGCGGCAGGGTAGTTATCCTGGCAAGTGTAGTCGTCCCGGAGCCCCTGGGCCTGGCGCCGTGTGCGCCGGTACGTGGTATTCTGGAAGCGGTAGTGCGTGGGGGGAGCTCCGAGGCCCGCGGGCTCTGGCGCCGGGTACCAGGCGTGGCGCGTTCGGGCACGAGTCGTGAGTGCGGGGAGCGCCTCCGGCCCGACCCGGAGGCCGCGGTGGGTCCTGGGAAGTGTAGTCGTCCGCTGCCCGACCTGACGGGGATCTGGTGTCTGAGGCTCCGGCCGCCAGAGTCCCTGGACGCGGATCCGAAAGTCCGGCTCGCACTGGGCCCGAGGTACCTAAAGCTGCCCCTCTGCCCGAGAGCCCCTCAGGGTGGCCCGGGCCGAAGACCACCTGGGGATCGAGAACGCCCTGTCCCCGGAGCCAAAGGCGCAGAGAAAACGCGCCGCCCTGGGACCCCCCCCCCCCCCCCCCCCCCCCCCCCCCCCGCTTACAGGAGGCGGCACCGGGATGCGGGTCAGGTCTCGGCCCCCCGGACCCCACGCCGTGGCCGGGAGGGACTCTCCTTGGCGGCCCCGGCCTTCTGGGTGACGAGGGCGGGTGGGCGCGCGGTCGTGCGGCGCTGGGGCGCGGCTGCTCCGGGACGGCCCGCGCGCTCAGGGTCGCCTTCTCGCCCTGCCAGCTCCGCCGCTCCCCGCTGGGCTCCCCGGTGCTGCCGCGAGCCATGTCTCAGGTGAGCCGCTCCCTCCCCTTCCCAGGGCGTCTGTGTGTTTCAGGACCTGGGGACCGAGGCCTGCTTGCTTCCGAAACGTCCTGCCCTGGTCCTCCGCTTGGCACCTGGACCTGAGGGGGCGTGGGCGGGTTTCTGACCTGGCGGAAGGTCGGTAGGCGGGGGCGGGGGGGGGGTGTTAAGTGACTTCCTCCTTTTCCCAGTATTAGAATGAGAAGTGCGTTACTCTCTCCATGGCTCCAGCTCCCCCTTTCTCAATCGTTTATATTAAGCTTTATTTATTTTTGAGAGAAGGAGAGAGGGAATCCCAAGCAGGCTCCTCGATGTCAGCCCAGAGCCGGAAGCGAGGCTCCATCCGGGGAGTGGACATCCTGACCTGAGCCAAAATCAAGAGTCAGACCTTAACTGGCCGAGCCACCCACGTGCCCCAGCCATATTTCAATTAAGCATGTGCTTTTAGCAGCTGTGCCAGTGGTCTCAAAATGGAACTCCTGGACCAGTAGTATCTGCATCACCTGAGAACTTACTAGAAATGTATATTCATGAGCTGCATCCCATACTTTCTCAACCAGAAACTCTGGGTGTGCAGTTCAACAGTCACTTCCAAGTGACTCTGACGCGTGACCCACCCTGGGTGGGTCAAACAAAATCTCTGGCGGTTGTTTCCCAGAGGTGGGGGTGAGAAGGCCAACCGTTTGATTTAGTTCCTTTGTTTTTAGTTCTACTTCTCTGTCCTACTTTGTGTCATACTTGCCTTCAAATCCAGGTGCTTCCCCGAATTTGCTGGGGAGTCCGCTTTCCTTCTGTGCTACAGATTCCGTTGTTTAGAAAATAGCTTCCTTTATTGGTCAATAACCTTTGTCACTTAAAACAATTTTTTTAACCATAAAATATAATTGCCACACATCTGGGGCTCTTACTAGTTTGGGCCCTTTTAAAATTTCTGCTCCTGCTTAATGGTTTTGTGGATTACTGAAGTGGTGCAAAGGCAGGCTGCGAAGCGGGGGCTCGTTATTACTCCCAACTCTGAGGGAAAAGCTTTTGGTTCCATTCTGGGAGGTGTTACAGGTCCTCCTTGCGTACTCTCTATGCTTTACTGCTGATCCTCCTTGGTCTGTGCCACTGCTTATATCGCCCTTAAGTTTCATAGCCCTTTCTTCTGGAATGGGGGGAACTGTGATGCACTTGAGTGGATGCCCCCCCTTTTTTAAATAGTTTATTGTCAAGTTGGTTTCCATATAACACCCGGTGCTCATCCCCACAAGTGCCCTCCTCCATGCGCATCCCTCCCACCCCTCCTCTCACCCCCATAGCCCTCATTTTGTTCTCGTCATTCAGGAGTCTCTCGTGGTTTGCCTCCCTCCCTCTCCCCCACTATTTTTCCCCGTCTTCTCCCCCACGGTCCTCCGTTAAGTTCCTCCTAATCCTCTATACGTGCAAACATATGGTATCTGTCCTTCTCTGCCTGACTTATTTCACTCAGCACAACACCCTCAAGGTCCATCCATGTTGCTACACATGGCCAGATTTCATTCTTTCTCATTGCCATGGAGTATTCCATGGTATAGATGAACCACATCTTCTTGATCCATTCGTCCGTTGATGGACACTTAGGCTCTTTCCATGATTTGGCTATTGTTGAGAGTGCTGCTATGAACATTGGGGTCCGTGTGCCCCTATGCATCAGCACTCCTGTGTCCCTTGGGTAAATTCCTAGCAGTGCTATTGCTGGGTCCTAGGGGAGCTCTATTGTTAATTTTTTGAGGAACCCCCACACTGTGTTCCAGAGGGGCTGCACCAGTTTACATTCCCACCAACAGTGTAGGAGGGTGTCCGTTTCCCCACATCCTCGCCAGCATCTAGAGTCCTCTGATTTGCTCATTTTAGCCACTCTGACTGGTGTGAGGTGGTATCTCAGTGTGGTTTTGATTTGTATTTCCCTGATGAGGAGGGATGCTGAGCATTGTTTCATGTGTCTGTTGGCCATCAGGATGTCCTCTTTGGAGAAATGTCTGTTCATATCTTTGAGTGCATGATCCTTTTTAAAGGTACTTCTGCTGTCTGCTGTAGCCAGTTGTTACCGTGAAGAAATTCTTGCCAGATCTTATTAAAATAGGTTGCTGTTAATATATACATTGCGTATTGAATACAAATGGATTGTTTTCACTATTCATTAAGTGTTCTAAGATTCTAAGAACTTTTACAGCAAAAGTCAGAAATCCATGTTGTTCACATGTATAATCCTTTATCTTGACAAAATTGTAAGTTATCTCAGGACAAACTGCATTCATTTTTTTCTCCTTTTCTGCAATTATGCAATAAAACAAAACAGCTAGGGTCTTATTTTACTCTTACTAATTAGAATTCTAGAACCCCCATTGCCACTGCGTGCATACGCTGTCTGCTCTCCACAGTGAGACTCCTTTCACTCCTTTCACTCACTTCAGGGCCTTTGGGACCGTGGGTGCTGGTTGCGTAGACACCTGTATGTCATTTTAGGGGTCAGTGACATTCAGAGATGTGGCCGTAGACTTCTCCCAGGAGGAGTGGGAATGGCTTCAGCCTGCTCAGAGAGATTTGTACAGACATGTGATGTTGGAGAACTACAGCCACTTGGTCTCACTGGGTAAGTGTATTCCTCCTTATCTCCTCTAAGTCAGAATTGGAACTTGGGATGGCTGTTGTAAGTCTTGGTTTTCTGACTTAATATTCCCAAGGGAGGTATGTTAGTTTTTTTGTTTGTTTTTTACATTGATTGATTGATTGATTGATTCATTCATTCATTATTTTAGAGGGAGAGGGAGCACATGAGTGGCGGAGGGACAGAGGGAGAAGGAGGGAAAGAATCTTAAGCAGGCTTCCTGTTCAGCTAGGAGCCTGATGCAGGGCTTGATCCCACAACCCTGGGATCACGACCTGAACCGAAATCAAGAATTGGATGCTCACCTGACTGAGCCACCCAGGTGCCCATCTTTTAACTTTTTAAGATGGATTATAACCACCTAATTCTTAGCTCTCATATTTACATCTGGTATTTCTTTTCTTTTTTGAAAGACTTTACTTTTTTATTTCTTAACATTTATTTATATTGAGAAAAAGAGCAGATGAGCGAGGGAAGGGCAGAGAGAGAGGGAGAAAGAGAATCCCAAGAAGGATCCAGCGCAGAGCCTGACACGGACGGGTAACTGACTGAGCCACCTACATGCCCCTAAAGATTTTATTTTTAAGTAATCTCTGCACTCAGAGTGGGGGTCAAACTCACAACCCTAAGATCAAGAGTTGCATGCTCTACCAACTGAGCCAGCCAGGTGCACTTACATCTAGCATTTCTTTAAAAAAAAATTTTTTTTTTAAATATTTATTTATTTTTGAGAGAGAGAGCATGAGCAAGCATGAGCAGGGAAGGGGCAGAGAGAGAGAGGGAGACACAGAATTTGAAGCAGGTTCCAATCTCTGAGCTACCAGCACAGAGCCTGACGCCGGGCTTGAACACACAAACCATGAGATCATGACCTGAGCTGAAGTCAGACGCTTAACTGACTGAGCCACCCAGTTGCCCCTGGCATTTCTTTTAATGGCCCCTCTTCTAGGGACTCAAGGACTGATTTTGAATTAATTTCATTTTCTGCAAGCAGGTCTTAACATTTCTAAGCCATATGTGGTTTCCTTATTGGAGCAAGGGAAAGAGCCCTGGCTGGAGAAAGGAGATGTGAGAAGAGATCTGTTTTTGGGTGAGTAAGATAATAATAACCCAACTAATCAATGAGAAAGCAGTACTATTTTGTATGTTGGTTGGAACATGAGATATGGAGACTGTGAAGTCTTGCCTTCAGCTCCACAAGAACTGTGTTCACACCCACTCACCAGCCTGCCTTTAGTTCTCGTCTTACTCTTTCTCCTCTTTCTCACAAGTAGATGTGTGCTCTCTCTCCATCGTTAGCTCTGTCTGGGCTCTGGATTTCATTTCTTTTTGATTTTTCCTCCTTTCCTTTCTTGAAATTGACCTATATCTCTGTTGCCTAAATTAAAAGGTATATATTTTTTTCTGTGTACTGCTGTTCTAGTTAGTCACCTTGGAAAGACTGATTCGTTACTTTTTGGTTACTTGATGCCTTTATTCATTCACTTGTACATCCTCTTAATGTTTATTTAAAAGAGTTTCTCTTAGGTTCTGCAGAGAGTAGAAAATATAAAAAAGTATAATAACCACGAAAGAAGTTATCGTCTAGTGAGATAAAAATAGGTGTGTAAATAATTTCATGAGATGTCCTCAGATTGTCAGTTCAGCAAAGGAAAAAGGAATTCCCATTTGGTGTTTAGGCCTAGGTGATTTGGACAGAGATAGTAGTGATAGGGCAGGAAAAGGATCAGTTTTGGAGAAAAAGTGTTGAGTTAGTTATGAGATGTGCTTGGTGTGAGTAGAGGATGATATTTCCCGGAGAAGAGATGCAGTAGGCTATTGGAATAGATCACAGAAAACAGTTCAAGTTAGAGCTGTAGATGTGGCAATCGTAATATTATGAAGCAAAAATTGAAGCCATGAGATTGAGAGGTGCCTGAAAACCATCACCTTAAGTTGACGATAGGATTGCTGGTGAAGCTCTTTAAAAATAAGTGGCCATGCCCTACCCTGGAAGATTCTGTGGAAAATAGACTAGAGGATCTATGGAACCTAAATTCTGTATTCATGAAGAGTTCTGTCAGTTCCTAAATGAACCTCTCATGGAGGTACACTGACCTTCCACTGAGGCGGCAGGAGTCTGCTTCCATGTGCAGGAAGCAGCAGCTTGGAAGGGCTGAGGAGGGAACGGGAGCCGGTGTCAGGAACACTGAGCTGCGTCTGTAAGGAGAGTGGTGCCTAACCGCATATGCCACAGACTTTCCGAAGCGTGTAGAAGGTGTTGATGTGGGCTGAAGTCGTGAGTCGAGCAAGTGCAGGGAGAGTTCTTCATTTAGGTGTGAGTTGAAGAACAGTGTCTTCTTGTAAATGTTGTAAAAATAATAAAACCAGTAAAACTGTGTACAAGGGAGGTGAAGGGCAAATGTATAAAAATTGCCGCTAATTCCACTACTTCTTTCCTCCCACCCACCCTCCCTCCTTACCATCTATCACTGTGCCCAATGTGGGGCTTGAACTCACAGCCTCAAGATCGAGAGTCTCATGCTCTACCAAGGGGCCAAGTGCCCCTCCGTTACTTTATTTTTATTTATTTTTTTAAATCTTTATTTATTTTTGAGATAGAGACAGTGTGAGCAGGGGAGAGGCAGACACAGAATCCGAAGCAGGCTCCAGACTCTGAGCTGTCAGCACAGAGCCTGGCGCGGGGCTTGAACCCACTAACCATGAGATCATGACCTGAGCCGAAGTCGGACGCTTGACCGACTGAGCCACCCAGGCGCCCCACCCTTCTGTTACTTTAATACAGCTTGTCCAGGGCTCATCATTTGTCCAGGGGGCCATGGATAAGGATGTATTTGACCCCATGGACGTTTGGGATGAGCTGCTTTTCAGCCATCATGTCTTCAAATTCTTGTGTATTAGAGTTAGTAAAGCACTACTTGGAGATGTGGATCTTCTGGCAGCCAGGGAACTTGAACTTGGCCCTGTGTAGGTGCCAATCACCTGCTCCTTATTCTGTAGCTTCGTATAGATGGACATGATTTGGTCTATGTGGACCCTGGCCATTGTGCCCTGGGGCTTTTCAGAGATTCCCACCCCCCACGTACCTGGTTGGAGCCAGATTGGGGATAGCATGAGGTCAGACGTGAATGTCCACTGGAAGGGGCTGTCTCCGGGGTCCTCTACGGCAACCCACAGAAGCAACAGGCTGCATATACTACTAGGAGGCTGCTGTCTGCAGCCACTGCACACCAGGCCCCCGTAGGGACAGAGCACGGTTGGCTTAGTTGGCTGCAGTCCAGTATGTTTTTGAAAGGTTAAATATCACACAGAAATAATGCATAAAACATAAGTGTTCAGCTTAACCAATTATTAAGACACCCACGTAACCACCACTCAGGTCAGTAAATAGAACACCGCCAGGTCCCTAAGAGCCCAACGCAGGGCCCGAACCCACGAGCTGTGAGATCATGACCTGAGCCGAAGTTGGACACTCAACCAAACTGAGCCACCCAGGCACCCCAGTAGTCTTCTCTTTAATGGAGTAACTTACTTTGTTTTCTTTATAGCTTTGTCAACCGTTTGTATCTGTAATCACTGTAGTTTAGGTTTGTATGTGTGTGAACTTCACATAGAGTGGTTCATAATGTATATATTGTGATTTGCATCTCAAAAATACTTTTAAGATTTATGCATTTTGCATTATTACTCTAAAGGTTGTTTCATTGTACAGCTAAGCCCTCCCCTATTTATTCTATTACTGAGGTCTTCTTGGGTTGTTTGCATTTTAGGGCTGTCGCAAGCAGTGTTACCATTGTCCCTGTAACCTGGCACAGGTTTCCTGGGGTGACTTTTAAGGCTGGAATCTCTGGGTCAGAGGACAGTGACCCTCTTTCACATCATTAGATACTGCCAATACTGCCAAAATGTTTTCCAAAGTGCTTTTACTGATTTACATTCTCACAAACACCGTAAGTGGGTTCCTCTTGCTCCCCAAATTTACCAGTGCCCAAAACTGTTAGGCACCGTAATATTCAAGTCTCAGAAGAGTGTGCAGAGGTAGCTTATTGTGGTTAAAGCTTGCATTTGTCTGTGCCCCAGACAAATAGTGGTGAGTATCTCCGCCTGTGGTAAACTTGCATTTCTCTGAGTACTAATGTGGTTGAGCACCGTTCTGTGTGTTTCTTGGATATTTAAATACCCTTATTTGGGAAGTGCCTCTTGAAGGTTTTTGCTCATGTATTGGAGTCTTATTGATTTGTAGGAGTTATATATTTCAGATTCATATTCTTTGCTAATTATTGTTACTGCAAGTATCTTCTCTCACATGTGGCATACTTTCCCCCCTTAATAACCTTATTCTTTCCCCCTTAATAACCTTTTTTGAAGAGTGGAAATTTTTTATTTTACTGTGGTCAGATTTACTCATCTTTCCTTTTATGGTTGGGCTGTTTAATAAATTGTTCCTTACCATGAGGTCATAATGAAGACATTTTCCTACATTTTCTCTTAAAAAGCGTAGTCATTTTGCCATTCACATTTAGACCCATAGCCTACTTTGAACTGATTTTTGTGTGTCATGTGAGTTACTCGTCTGTTTTTTTTTTTTTTTTATAATTTTTTTTTTAAATGTTTTATTTATTTCTAGGAGAGACAGAGAGAGACAGCGTGAGCAGGGGAGGGTCAGAGAGAGAGGGAGTCACAGAGCCCGACGCGGGGCCCGAACCCACAAACNTTTTTATAATTTTTTTTTTAAATGTTTTATTTATTTCTAGGAGAGACAGAGAGAGACAGCGTGAGCAGGGGAGGGTCAGAGAGAGAGGGAGTCACAGACTGAAACAGGCTCCAGGCTCTGAGCTGGCAGTGAGCACAGAGCCCGACGCGGGGCCCGAACCCACAAACCGCGAGATCATGACCTAAGCGAAAGTCGGATGCTTAACCGACTAAGCCACCCAGGCGCCCCTCGTCAGTTTTGACGTCATATACCGATATGTCTGTCCTTTCCTTGTGTTGTCTTGTTTGTCATAACTTAAATATCAGTTTTTGTGCATGTTTCTGGGTTCTCTGCTCTTAATTAAATGTCTCTTTTCCTATCCTTGCATATATCTATTCAGCCTTAGTCATGAATTAAATAATGGATAATATTTTATTGTGTTTGCCTTACCTCACCCCCCCCCCTTTTTTTTTTTTTTTGGCTGAATATAAAAGTTAATTACAGGGGCACTTGGGTTGCTCAGTCAGTTAAGCATCTGTCTCTTGATTTCGACTCAGGTCATGATGTCTACTTTTTAGGGTTCTTAGATAGCTGCTGTGTGCATTCTGTGCACAGCACTTACGTGCATTCAGTAGGAGAGACAGGTCAGAGTGCCCTAACTCCATCTTCACACGGCTGGAACCATTCGTCTTAGATTTTGTAAGTGAAAAAAAAGCCAAGTTACAGCCTGTAGAAAGACGATACTAATAAAAGGAAAACATGAAGCTCAGTCTAGATTGAACAGGAGTATAAAGTAAAGTAAAAGGAAGAAAATGGTGGAAATTAAGGATGGTTAGGGAGGCGCCTGGGTGGCTTAGTCGGTTAAGCGTCTGACTTCGGCTCAGGTCATGATCTCACGTTTCATGGGTTCGAGCCCCGCATCGGGCTCTGTTCTGATGGCTAGATCAGAGCCTGGAGCCTGTTTCAGATTCTGTATCTCTCTCTCTCTATGACCCTCCCCTGTTCACGCTGTGTCTCTCTCTCTCTCAGAAATAAATAAAAACATTTAAAAATTAAAAAAAAAAAAGGATGGTAGGGAAAACACTGGTCAGATCATGCAGGTGCTTTACAAGTCATGTTAATGAACCTAGAGTTCATCCCTATTAGGGAGTCATTAAAAGCTTTTAGGCCAGTGAGCATTTTTTCTTAGCTAAGGTTTGGAAAATAGATTTGTTGGAAGTAAGACGAGAAAACAGGGCTGTCGTTTAAGAGTTGTCGCCATAACCTCGGCTGGACATAATCATTACATGAAGTATGGAGGCATCCAGAGAAGGAGTGGAGGAATGCAGATTGGTAACAAACTAAGGAGGTGGACTCAAAACGACCTGGAGATTGACTAGTAAAAGACTTGAAGAAGACAGGAATTGCAGTTGACAGCACTCTTCTTGGTGTAAAAAAAAAAAAAAGTTTGAAGGGGAAAGATTGTCAGTTTGTGACTGAGTTTTGGATCTTTGTGGGATACTTGAGTATCGTAGTTCAGTAGGCAATTGAGTACAGTTCTGGAGCTTAAGAAAGAGATCACAGTGCTCAAATTCCAATCATTTTGAGAGTTTTAAAGTACATATTTCAGGCCCCACTCCAGAAATTCTAAGTCATTACATTTGGTGTGGAACCCAAGAATTGCATTGATTTTTTTTAAATATTTATTTATTTTTTGAGAGAGAAACAGAGTGCAAGCAGGGGAGGGGAAGAGAGAGAGGGAGATTGAAGCAAGCTCTAGGCTCTGAGCTATCAGCACAGAGCCTGACGCAGGGCTCAAACTCATGAACTGTGATATCATGACCTAAGCCAAAGTCGGATACTCAACTGACTGAGCCACCCAGCGCCCCAGAATTTGCATTTTTTAAGTTTATTTCCTTATTTTGAGAGAGGGAACATGTGAGATAGAGTTCCAGTGTGGGAGAGGCAGAGAGAGAGAATCCCAAGCAGGCTCCATGCTGACAGTGTCACAGGGTTCAATCTCAATGAACTGTGAGATCATGACGTGAGCTGAATTCAAGAGTTGGATGCTTAACTGACTAAGCCATGCAGGTGCCCCGAGAATTTGCATTTTTAAAATATTTATTTATTTTGAGAGAGAGAGAGAGAGAGACATACAGTGTGAGTAGGGGAGGGGTAGAGAGAGAGGGAGAGAGAGAATCCCAAGCAGGCTCCATACTGCCAGTGCAGAGCCCGATGTGGGGCTTGAACTCATGAAACCATGAGATCATGACCCTAGCCTTCACTGGCTGAGCCACCCAGGTGTCCCAAGAATTTGCATTTTTAACAGGCTCCTAGATGATGCTGATACTGAGCTAAAGTACACATTTAGGAGTTATTTGCACAGCTTCTTAAAATTTTGAATCTTCCGTGTAAACTCCCTATATACCCTGTTGTTGAATTTATTCTTAAGGAGCTTTACCTAGTTTCTTTTCTTACAAGTTATATTGCTGTTCTGTAGGAATGCTAGTGAATTTGTATATCTCTCAGTCTTTATTGTCGCAATAAAAATACCCTAAACCTTTCTTTCTTATACATACTGGAATGATTTTTTTTCAATTAATAAACTTCTTAAAAAGCAGTTTTAGGTTCACATCAAAATAGTGGAAAGTACAAAGAGTTCCTATATATAACCCCACCCCCACCACAACTTCTTGCACTGTGGACATCCCCTACCACAATCCCATATCACAATAGTGCATTTTTTACAACTGACAAAACTAGATTGACACATCATCGCACAAAGTCCATGGTTCACATTAGAGTTCACTCGTGGTGTTATATGTACATTCTGAGGGTTTTGACAAATGTATAATGAATGACATGCACCCACCATTTTAGTAGCACACAGAATACTTTTACTGTTCTAATAATCCTTCATGCTGTGTGTGTTCCTCTCTCTCCCTCTTCCCCCAACTCCTGGCAAGCACTGACCTTTTTATTATCTCCATGGTTTTGCATTTTCCAATATGTCAATAGTTGGAATCATACAGTAGTTAGGCTTTTCACATTGGCTTCTTTCAGTCAACATTGGGCATGTAAGTTTCCTTTATACCTTTTCATGGGTCAACAGCTTGTTTCTTTTGAGTGCTGAATAACATTCTATTGTCTGGATGAAGTACAGTTTACTTTTGCATTCTCCTACTGAAGGATATCTTGGTGGCTTCCAAGTTTTGCCAGTTATAAAGAAAACTGCTATAGATATTCATATGCAGGCTTGTGTGTGAACATGTTTTGAATTAATTTGGGTAGATACCAAAGAGTGCAATTGTTGAATCATGTGTAAGAGTATGTTTAGTTAGGAAACTGCCAAACCATTTTCCAAAGTGGTTCTACCATTTTGCATCCACACCAGCAATGAATGATAGTTCCAATAGGAAGCTTCACATCTTTGCTAGCATTTGATGTTGTTAGTGGAGTGGATTTTGGCCATTCTAATACGTGTGTAGTGGTATCTCATTTTAATTTAGAATTCTCTCACGACGTGATGTTGAGTATCTTTCCGTATTCTTACTTGCCACCTATACATCTTCTTTGGTGCAGTGTCTGTTCGGGTCTTTTGCCCAGTTTAAAAGTGTATTGTTCATTTTCTTGTTGAATTTTTTTTTTTTTAATATAATTCTGAGAGAGAGAGAGAGACACCGTGAGCAGGGTAGAGTCAGAGAGAGAGGGAGACACAGAATCTGAAACAGTCTCCAGGCTCTGAGCTAGCTGTCAGCACAGAGCCGACATGGGGCTCGAACCCTAGAACCATATCATGACCTGAGCCGAAGTCAGAGGCTTAACCGACTGAGCCACCCAGGCGCCCCCTTGTTGAGTTTTAAGATTTCTTTGTATATTTTGGATACTGGGTCTTAACAGACTTGTCTTTTGCACATATTTTATCCCAGTTTGTAGCCTGTCTTCTCAGTCTCTTGACACTGGCTTTTGCAGAGCATAAGTTTTTTATTTTAATGAAGTCCAGCTTACCAATTACTTTCACGGACAATGACTTTGGTTGTTGTTTCTAAAAAGCCATTGCCATGCCCAAGGCCATCTAGGTTTCCCCCTGTGTTATCTTCTAGGAGTTGTATAGTTTTGTGTTTTACATTTAGGTCCATGACCATTTTGAGTTAATTTTGGCCAAGAATGTAAGGTCTGTGTCTTAATTCATTTTTATGCATGTGGATGCATAGTCATTTCAGGACCCTTTGTTGAAAAGATGTCTTTGCTCCTTTGTCAAAGATCAGTTGACTGTAATTATTCTGGTCTATTTCTGAGCTCTCTACTCTGTTCCATTGATGTACTTGTCCACTCTTTCACCAGAACCACACTGTCTTCATTACTGTAAGTTTTGAGTAAGTGTTCAAGTTAGGTAGTGTCAGTCCTCTGACTTTGTTCTTTTTCTTTTTTAAAAATTTTTAAGCTTATTTATTTTTGAGAGAATGACTAGAGGAGGGGCAGAGAGAGAGGGAGACAAAGAATCTGAAGCAGGCTCCAGGCTCCGAGCTATCAGCTTAAGTGGGGCTCGAACTCCCAGACTGACATCGTGACCCGAGAGCTAAAGTCAGATGCTTAACTGACTGAGCCACCCACGCGCTCCTCTCTGACTTCGTTCTTTCCCTTCAGTACTCTGTTAGGTATTTTAGGTCTTTTGCTTCTCGATATAAACTTTAGAATCAGTTTGTTGAGACCTGTAAAAGTGCTTTCTGGGATTTCATTGAATCTATAGATCAAGTTGGTAAGAATTGACATCTTGACAATATTGAGGCTTCTTATGAACGTGGAATATTTCTGTCTCTCCATTTACCTCTTATTTCACATCTTTCATCAGAGTTTTGTAGTTTTCCTCATATAAATCTGACACATGTTTTATTGGGTTTATACCCAAGTATTTCATTTTTTGGTATGCTAACGTAAACAGTAATGTGGTCTCAGTTTCAACCTCCGTATGTTCATTGCTGGTATATGGGAAGGACTGACTTTTGTACGTTAACTTTATATCCTGCAATTTTGTTATAATTATTCCAGTTTTTTCTTAGTTTTTTTCAGAATCTCTGCATAGATAATACTGTCATCTGCCAATAAAAAGGTTTATTTCTTCCTTTCTATATACCAATCTATATACCTTTTTTTTAAATGTTTTATTTATTTCTAGGAGAGAGAGAGAGACAGCGTGAGCAGGGGAGGGTCAGAGAGAGGGAGTCACAGACTGAAACAGGCTCCAGGTTCCGAGCTGGCAGTCAGCACAGAGCCCAACGCAGGGCTCAAACCCACGAACCGCGAGATCATGACCTAAGCGAAAGTCGGACGCTCAACCGACTAAGCCACCCAGGCGCCCCTATACCTTTTATTTACTTTTCATGTCTTTCTGTATTAGCTAGGAATTCCATCATGGCATTGAAAAGCAGTGCTGAGAAGGGACAACCTTCCTGTGTTCTGATTTAGCAGGAAACCTTCAGATTTCTCACCATTATGATGTTAGCTGTATGTGTTTTGATGTTCTTTACAACTTGAGGATATTCCACTCTATTCTAGTTTGTTGAGCTTTTTTCATGAATGGGTGTTGGATCTTGCAAGCCATGGCTGCTGATAGCATGTTTCCTCTGTTTTTGTCTCAGAAAGTATTTCTCCTTCATCTTTGAAGTATAATTTTGTAGGGTACACAGTTCTAGGTTGATGGATTTTTTTCTCTCAACATCATATTACATGAAGTACTTACTCAATGATTTTAGGTAACACTGGTGATAGAGGGTATTTGGGTTTTTTTCATAAGAGGAGAGTGAGTGCATCTATAATTTTTCCTTTGAGAGTATTAAGTTGCTGATTTATCATAGGAACCCTTCGTTACATTAAGAATGAATCTTTGGGGGCACCTGGGTGGCTCAGTCGGTTGGGCGTCCAACTTTGGCTCAGGTCTTGATCTCACGGTCTGTGAGTTCGAGCCCCGCATCAGGCTCTGTGCTGACCGCTTAGAGCCTGCTGCCTGCTTCAGATTCTGTGTCTCCTTTCTCTCCATGCACCTCTCCTGCTCACGCTCTGTCTCTCTCAAAAATAAATAATAACATTAAAAAAAGAATGAATCTTTGCATCCCTTTAGGCTTTTAATAAGTGTAAGTGCTAGGTTATATCACATCCATTTGGCATTTACCAGAAAGCATATGGGCATAGTAGGCGATGGGAGAAAGCGAGGTGATATCAAGTGAAGGAAGAGGGGGTGAGGAAGGTATAGTTAACATTCTATTTATATCTTGTGCCTAATTTTCTTGGTTGTGCTTTTGACTCTTATTGGTAGGCAGAACCATATGGCAGATAATATACTAAATCTGTGCAGTTAACACCAGTGGCTTTTTCTAATATGAAATATCGAGGTTCACTGACTTATGTCATAATGTATTTCAGTTCCCAACTAATTTGCTCATTGAAGCCTTCCCTTTCTAAGTGAAGCCTTTCTTTATGTGTTGCCGTGGATTTTTATATCTTGTTTCTGATTTTTTGTACAGTTTTTACTCTTAACTGTAGTGAACTTTTGTTTCTTATATCATTAATTGTTTTCTTTTGTGTCCTCTTTATCTCCCTATTTATTGTCTCCGCTTATGAAAAGAATTACTCGGTTTATATCCCCAGGGTTTACTAAGGTGCTCAGTAGATGTGGAATTGGTTTATAGAGGAGCCTGGAAAGTAATGTTAAGATTTTCCCTTTATTGGGGCACCTGGGTGGCTCAGTCGGTTAAGCTTTCGACTTCGGCACAGGTCACGATCTCACGATTCATGGGTTCAAGCCCTGCATCTGACAACTTACAGCCTGGAGCCTGCTTCAGATTCTGTATCTCCCTTTCTCTTTGCGCCCCCCCCCCCCCTTTGTGCTCTCACTCTCTCTCTCTCTCAAAAAGGAATAACCATTAAAAAATATTTTGTCTTTATTGAGATCATTTTCATAAATGTTATTTCATGGTCTCCTTTATTCTAATCTTTAATTTTTATATGCCTACCCTATAACTATAGATCTCGATTCTTTGTTCAGATATGTATTAAAGAAACAGCTCTATTTATATTTCTAGAAACTTATGGTCAGTGATAATAAAAGATAGCACCCACTCAAACAAAATAAATGTCAAAGTGTGTTTTAGAGAAAAATGAATTTTTAAATGTTTTTGGAAATAATTTTAAACTTCCAGAAAGCATGCAAGAATAGTATAAAAAAATCCATAAGCTCATTACTCAAATTTACCTACTACTCACATTTTACCTCATTTGTTCTATCATTTGGTATATGATTTTTTTCTTGAAACGTCTGAGAATAAGTTGCATACATCATGGCCTTTTAGTCATACTTCCTACATACTTCCTAAGAATTAGGATATGAGTGAATATATTTTTTAAAAAGTCTTCATATTATAGTTTTTGGTCCCTTCAAAATGATAAACTTAGCCTGGAGAAAATCAGGGCCCATGTTTGTTTATCAAAAGCATCTGATGGAAAGACACTGTGATACCAGAGTTGAACTTCAGTTGTTAGTTGGGAGAGTAGATTTAGAGTGGGGACCACAGACAGCCGTTGTCAGAGGTACATTTTACTTATCTGTTCACTTAGAATGTTACTGTACGATGTTCCAAAGGCATTAAGTAAACAGTTTGATGTCTTCGTGGGATCTGAGGAACATTTTTAGTTTATTAGCAGCATTGTGAAATTGTCTTTTTCAAGTCACTTTGGCCTCAGATAAAGTTTAAGTGGAGCTGAGGAGGACTGAAACCCATCCTTCCCAATGATTTATCTTCGTGTTGTGTTTTCCTTCCCCTTCAGTTACTTCTTCATCTTTCTCCTTACTTACCTACATCTCTCCTCTGATGTCTTCTGAATTTCTGGGCACACTGCTCAGATTTCAGTCTCCACAAGAACTACAAAAACTACAAAGCCATGCAGTGCTGAGCTGCCTTTTTAAACAAACAAACAAAAAAAAGATCATTTTTTAAATCTCTCATTAAAAACGTGAGGAGTGGCTTTATCTTAATACAGAAAAAAAGAGAAACATTCGCTTTGTTTTTTCATTTTTAGAATCAAATGGTGCGGTCAAAGAGTTTTCTCAAAAAAATGTCATTTACGGAGATGATTCACCCCAGTGTTTGGTAGTGGGAAGAATTCTAAGCCACGGCCCTGAATATTCCACTTTTAAAGGAGGCTGGAGATTTGAGGAAGATACTCAGGTGCAAAGAAATCAAGGCTATATCAGGCAAAGGACAGTATGTCATCAAGGAGCCCTGTCTCAGCACACGAGTATCAATCCTGTGGAGAGGCCCCATGGATGTCATGAATGTGGGAAGACTTTCAGTCGGCGGTTTTCCCTGGTGCTACATCAGAGAACTCATACTGGAGAGAAACCCTACATATGTAAGGAATGTGGCAAAACCTTTAGCCAGATCTCAAACCTTGTGAAACATCAGATGATACATACTGGAAAGAAACCCCATGAGTGTAAGGACTGTAATAAAACATTCAGTTACCTCTCATTCCTCATTGAACACCAGAGAACTCATACCGGGGAGAAACCCTATGAATGTACTGAATGTGGAAAGGCCTTTAGCCGTGCCTCAAACCTCACTCGACATCAGAGAATTCACATAGGAAAGAAGCAGTATGTATGTAGGAAATGTGGGAAGGCCTTTAGCAGTGGCTCAGAACTCATTCGCCATCAGATTACACATACTGGAGAGAAACCTTATGAATGCATTGAATGTGGGAAGTCATTTCGCCGTTCTTCACACCTTACTCGGCATCAGAGCATCCATACTACCAAAACCCCATACGAATGTAATGAGTGTCGGAAAGCCTTCCGTTGCCACTCATTCCTTATTAAACATCAGAGAATTCATGCTGGAGAAAAGCTCTATGAATGCAATGAATGTGGTAAAGTTTTCACATGGCATGCATCCCTTATGCAACATATGAAAATTCATACTGGAGAAAAGCCCTATGCGTGTACTGACTGTGATAAAACCTTTAGTCGGAGCTTTTCCCTCATTCTACATCAGATAACTCACACTGGGGAAAAGCCCTATGTATGTAAAGTCTGCAATAAATCCTTCAGCTGGAGCTCAAACCTTGCCAAACATCAGAGAACACACACTCTAGAGAACCCCTATGAATATGAGAATTCATTTAATTATCACCCATTCCTTACTGAACACAAAGAAATTCACACTATAGAGAAAACATAAAAATGTGGATTAAGAAAAAACGGTTAATGCCTTACTTTGACTTCAAAGGGTTCTTGGAAAGAAGCCTTATGTGAATATGTGGAATGTGAAGAAAAATGGGTCATACTTGATTCAACATCCTGGAGACAAAATAACTCAGGAGTATGTGGGATAACTATTAATAGCTTTGCATTCTTTTTTGTAATATCAGAAGATGAAATCAGACAGTACTGAGAAGACTTCATCTGGTGGGATTCCCTTACTCTACATTTGTAACTTCCTACCAGACAAGGATACGTGGCCAGTAAATGTGGGAAAGCTTTTAATTAGAAATTGGTCCTAATCCCCTGCATCTGTTGCCTCAAACAAGACAGAATATGTGGGTAAGATTGCACTTTTTCCTGGACATCAGAAAATTCATAATGAAGCAAAGTCTTGCAAACACAATGATGTGGGAACGTTTTTTGTACCATGCAATATTTATTAAGTATTAAAATACTCTTCTAAAAAGAAAAACGCAACCCTCTAAATGAACTGAATATAGGGTGATTTTCTGCATTATTTCAAAACTACAGAATTATACTGAGGGGAAAACTACCATTGTAATGAGCATGGCAAAAATCTTAAGGGTTCTGAGAAGTCATACTGGAGGGAATCTGGGAGGTTTTTTGTTTTTTTGGGGTGGGGTCACTTTTGGTTTAAAGCAAATTCAAAAAGCTATGAATAAATATTTTGTTTTCTAGTTAATTGATCTGATACTTGCAGAGTTTTTCCACAGCATTTGTGATTCTGAAAATGCAACTATCACAATATTGACATCCCTAAGAGCAGTGTGCTTCTGTAGAAACATACATGATTACAGAAACATTTTTAGTTTATTATGACTTTAACTGTGAGACAGAATTTAGATTTAAGATTATGCTAACTCATGTTTATCCTTGAATATGACTAGACCTGTTTTAGTCTGAAGAAATGTACATAAGGTATGTCACAGGAAAATGCCAACGTAGTTTTTCCTCTTCTGTTCCATTTGCAGTAGGAACATTTCCTTTGTAAGCACGTATTTGTCAAAATAAATCAGATGATGTTTTCACTCTCCATGTACACCTTGTCCATTTTTTAATGTCCCAGTTAAAGGTGTATCTTATCTTTCAAGAATCTGTCTGCCTCCTTTTAAGAACTTACCTTGCATTTCATTTAGACAATATGCAATTTAGCACTTGAATAAGTGCCTTATTTAAGTCTATTTTTTTCATGTATGGGCAAATCTTTCACGAAGTGAGAGGCTGGCATTTTTCTTTCCTACTAATTGTGACATACATAACATAGCTGCTGCCTAATAATTTTCTCAAAGCCTTAATCTCTACCAGAACAACTCTGTTGTCCAAATCCTCCCTTTCCTTTCATGTGCTTGGCATTACTACTTTCCCCAGCGCTAGGGGGGTCTTTGGTGAACAAAAATGTATTTATCATTTCAGAGGTTTGTAACATTCAGAGACGTGGCCCTAGACTCGTCTCAGAGGAATGGGGCTGATTGGACCCTGGGCAGAAGTTGTATGGGAGCATAATGACTGAGAACTATGGGAACCTCATCCAAGGTTACTATTCCTCCAAATTTAGAACCTTAATTTAGGTATCTTTCCTTTCTCTTTAGGAAATAGGGAGTGGGCTTTAAATTCCCTGCCTGGATTCCTTCATATTCTTGGGGAAATAAATGAAAATTGGCAGAAGTGTGAAGTGGCTTGCATTCTGCCTTCTGCTTTTGCTGGTCTTGTAATAGCCTTTCCTCCTTTATATTAAGAGATTGGGTCTGGATCTAGAAAGAACCATAATATTTTGAAGTATCTATTTTTTCCCTCTTGTAAGCAGGACTCTCTGTTTCTAAATCAAATGTGACCTCCTTACTGAAGCAAGGGAAAGAGTCAAAGAATGATGGAGAAAAAATGATAAGAGGCCTCTGATCAGGTAAGTGTGGGGCAATCAGGCAGGGAGTAAGTGCCTCTGCAGGTAGTAGTCCAGCTTACCAAATTGCCTGAGTCATTCTCTCAAAAATAATAATCTTCCCATAAAATTCCTTTTGTGCAGCATCATCCTGAACTATGTAACTCATCCTAAAGGTACTCTCAGTAAGATGTGGTTAAGATATTTCAGAAAATAAGAATTATGCTGTTACATTTAATTAAATTAAAATACAGATAACTTCTGGATTATACAATAAGAGATGTCAAGACACTACAAAGTAAGAAAGAAAATGAATAGTAAGTGGATATTCTGTTAATACAATATTTTATTTGTCATAGCAAGAAGGTACTAGCAAGGTTCATAGTTGCTTTCTTTCTCAATTTTAGCACAGAAATCTGTTATATCTTTTCATATTTAACATAATCGCTTTTTATAAGCTGTACTGCTTTCCAGTGGTAGCAGAAAACCAAAAAAAAAAAAAAAAAAAAAAAAAATTGACTGGTTTTCAAGGAGAAATTCTGCAAAAATAGCCAGACATACTAAGATATAACAGAAAACAGTAGGAGAAAAGTTTATGTATGGTGTTGCACTTTAGATTACTTGTAGAACATAGTATTATTTCAGTTCCTATTTGTATGGTTGAGACAGAGAAACAATGGTGATATAGTGTGACCATCTCAATACCCCTGAAGGGGTAAACCTCCAGCTTGAACTTTCTTTCTTTCTTCCTTGTTTTTTTTTTTTTTTAGAGAGTGAGCAAGGGAAGGGGAGAGGGAGAGAGAATCCTAAGCAGGCTCCATGCCCAGTGCAGAGCTCAATGAAGGGCTCAATGTGGGGCTCCATCCCGCAATCTTGGGATCATGACCTGAGCTGAAATCAAGAATTGGGTGCTTAACTGACTGAGTCAACCAGGTGATCCCTAGCTAGCTAAAGCATTAAAAAAAATTTTTTTTTAATGTTTTATTTATTTCTGAGAGAGAGAGAGACTGCGTGAGCAGGGGAGGGTCAGAGCAAGAAGGAGACACAGAATCTGAAACAGGCTCCAGGCTCTGAGCTGGCTGTCAGCACAGAGCCCGATGTGGGGCTTGAACCCACAAACCATGAGATCATGACCTGAGCTGAAGTCAGACACTTAACCGACTGAGCCACCCAGGCACCCCTAAAGCATTTTGATCTATGTAGTAGTTTGTATTGCAGACACAATTTTCTTAGGTTTGCATATTCAAGATGTGTAAAATTTAGTGAAGCATGGTCAGGAATGCAACCATTATTTAAACTGAGACACCTACAGTATTTTCATTACTCTGTTGTCATTTATTCAATTATCCATACATTGTAAAGGCAGCATACTCTAAATGAGTAGGTCTGTCCTTTATAGAAGAGCACACTGGGTTGTCATTCACGTAGCACATGGAATCTTCTGGAATATAGCTCTGTATATAACTACTGTGGGAAATCTTCCTGAAATGACTTTACCTTCAGAATAATTTTATTGTATACAGTCAGGCTAGGTCTACAGCTGAATGTCCACATCTGGCGCACTGCTAGATGCAGCTGTCATGCTGCTGGGAGTGTAGAATGTGCAGCAGTTTTTACTATTATCTCTTCAAATGAATGTGATGTTGTTACTGTCATGTTGGATTCAACTGCTACTTACAATGTTTTCAACAAGTCTACTCTCAAATAGGATGAAGTATTGTGGCAGCAACCAGATAAAGCAGATAAAATACATGGGCGCCTGGGTGACTCAGTCGGTTAAGCATCCGACTTTGGCTCGGGTCATGATCTCGCGGTTCTTGGGTTCGAGCCCCACGTCGGGCTCTGTGCTGACAGATAGCTCAGAGCCTGGAGCCTGTTTCAGATTCTGTGTCTCCCTCTCTCTCTGTCCTTCCCCTGCTCGCTTGCTCTCTCAGAAATAAATAAAACATTTAAAAAATAAAGCAGATAAAATACGAATATATTTTTAGTAGTTTTTTTAATGCTTATTTTTTAAAGAGAGAGTGCGTGAACTGGGGAGGGGCAGAGTGAGAGAGAGAGAGAGAGAGAGAGAATCCCAATTAGGCTCCAAGCTATCAATACAGAGCCCAACGCGGGGCTTGAACCCACAAACCGTGAGATCATGACCGAAGTCAGATGCTTAATTGACTGAGCCTAGGCACCCCTTTAGCAGTTTTTTTTTTTAAAATGTGTATTTATTTGAGAGTGTGAGCATGGGAGGGGCACAGAGAAAGAGAGAATCCCAAGCAGGTTTTGTGCTCTCAACATGGAGACCGACATCGGGCTTGATCCCGCCAAATGTGAGATCATGACCTGAGCTGAAATCAAAAGTCAGATACTCATCCGACCAAGCCACCCAGGTGCCACCCAAAATATTTTTAAAGGCACATTTGAACTGTGGAAGTAATGATGACTAGATGGACCAAAATTCCAGAGAGAAATCACAAATTTTTGTGGTCATTTGAAGGGGGCGTGGCAGATTAGCAACTTGAGAAGCTTCAAATATGCAGCTAGTTCTCCTGTGACATTTGCTGAGTTTTAGGGCTGTGTAGGGCCTGGGGACCTAGTATAAAAGCTTCTGAAAGAGTGCAGTTATCTGCAGTGTCTGAGGTACTTAGGAATGAAAAGCGTCGTAGAGAAAGGTGACTGCCCAAAATAAGTAGCCAGTCTCCTCCTCAAGCCTTCTATCAAAATTTGAAGCTGCATGAGGTAGGAGGTTGAGGAGACTAGGACCTACTGAGCCCTCAGATTTAAACGCTTTAGGAGAGTGCTGCCTGAAATACAAAGGCTAAACAGGGGTAACATGAGGCTTATTTAAAATTCACTGTGGCTCTGACCCAGCTCAAACTTAAGGAACTGAAGTGATTAGCCCCTCAGACTAACAGAGGAAAGGAGAAACTCTCTGGTAGAGGGTAATGTAACCTGGAGCACACACAAATATTTACCAGGCATATGAGGGACAGGATCATATATAGACCTGCTTCATTGTATTGTGCTTTGCAGATACTGCCCTTTTAAAAAAAAAAAAAAAGTTGTTTTTTTTTTCTTTTAAAAACAAACCAGGTTTGTGGCAACCCTGTGTTGATCAAGTCTATTTGTGCCATTTTTCCCACTTTATGTCTCTGTGTCACATTTTGGTGATTCTCATATTTCTTTTTCATTAATATTATATTGAATTGCTGCAATCTCATGATAAAATTTTAACAGATGAGGAGTTGCTTCTTATGGATGAGGAAAGAAAGTGGTTCGTTGAGACGGGATCTAGTCTTGATGAAGATGTCATGAAGACTGCTGAAATGACAAAGGATTTAAATTGTTACATAGTTGACAAAGCAATGGCAGGACTTGAGAGGACTGACTCTAATTTTGAAGGAAATTCTACTGTGGGTATAATGCTATCAAACAGCATCATATGCTAAAGAGAAATCATTCATGAAAGGAAGAGTCAGTTGATGGGCCAAACTTCATTATCTTAACGAAATTGCCTCAGCCACCCCAGCCTTCAGGAAGGACCACCCTGATCAGTCAGCAGCCATCAACAGCGAGGCAAGACCCTCCACCAGCAAAAGAGATCATGACTCACTGAAGGCCCAAGTGATGGTTAGCATTTTTTTTAGCAATAAAGTATTTTAAAAATTAAGATTTGTCTTTTTTTTTTTTTTTTTTTTTTTTTTTTTTAGAAATAACAGTATTCAACACTTAATAGACTGTAGTAAAGGTTAAACACAGCATATCCATTGGGAAACAAAAAGATCATTTAACTTGCTTTATTGTGCTATTTGCTTTACTGCACTGGTCTGAAACTGAACCCATGGTATCTCTGAGTTGTGCCTGTAATCTATGAGAGACAGAACAGGTAAGAGAAGCAGACATACAGGTGCCTAGATATTAGGGTGTTTAGACAAGGATTTTGAGGGAAGTATGGTTAAGATGTTAAAATACAGGAAAAGGGGGAAGAAAACACAATTTCAGCTAGTAAGGAGAATCGGCTAACAGTCCAGTGGTGGCTCTAGAACGGAAAATACAATATCTGAAATTAAGAATTGAGTAGATGGACTTAGCACAAAATTAAACAGAACTAAAGATAGTAGACTGGAACGTGAAGAGCGAAAATACTGAACCAGAGATGGGGGACGGGAGGAGAGAGGAAACGTATGCCAGGGCCTGAGGGAGGACTTTGGTTCTTGTGGTCAGACAAGACTGAAGGCCGACTTCCTTTCCTGACGGGCGTGTTCCCTCCTGGGGGCCCATCCTGACTCCTCATCTCGCACGGGTCCCCCATTCTTCTCCTACCATCTTGTTCGTTTCCCTCATGCTCTGAATTTAGCCCAGAAGTCAATTTAGATGAAGTTTAAAAAGAGCCCACACCCTTTAGCAATACTTAAAAAAAAAAAAAAAGTCCTTTTCAAAAGGCTTGCTTTCAAAAAGTTGGGAGATAGAAAAGGCAGTTTTAAAAAATGTAAAAAAAATTATCTGATACTTCAAAAATGGATAGAATTGATATTCAATAACAGTCTAAACAAATCTATGTATAACTTAAGACCATGCTTTTGGAAATTACGTTCATGAGGGAATTGTCCATTTAAAAAAATAAGAAAACTTATTCTGTTTGCTACATAAACTAGAAAACAGACAAGTGAAAGAAAAAAATTATGACTCAGAAATAACCACTAATGAGATAGATTAATGAACACACAGATCAATGGAACAGTACAGAGAGCCAGAAGGAAGCCATCACTTACATGGTCAACTTATGACAAAGGAGGGAAGAATATACAATGGAGAAAAGGCAGTCTCCTCAATAAATGGTGTTGGAGAAATGACCACTGTCTTGCATGATCCACAAAAATAAACTCAAAATGAAAGGGCAATCTACGGAGAGAAAGAAGATACTTGCATTCAGTGTGTCCAATAGAGATTAATATCCAAAACATATAAAGAGCTTGTTCAACTCAAGGCTAAAAGAGTTGAATAATTTTAAAATGGACAGAGAATCTGAATAAACATTATTCCAAAGATATACAGATGGCCAACAGACGTATGAAAGATACTCAACATCACTAATCATCAGGGAAATGCAAATCAAAGCCAAAATGAGATACCACCTTACATCTGTAAAAAATAATATTAAAAAGACAAGAAATAACTAGTGTTGGTGAGGATGTGGAGGAAAGAAAACTTTCATGCATTGATGGTGGTAATGGAAATTGGTGCAACCACTGTGGTAAACAGTATAGAGGTTCCTCAAAAAATTAAAAGTAGAAATACCACGTGATGCAGTAATTCTATTACTGGGGATCTACCCAAAGAAAATGAAAACACGAGTTTGAAAAGATACGTGCATCTCTATGTATACTGCAGCATTTTTTTTTTTTTTTTTTTACAGTAGCCAAGATACAGAAACAACTCAAGTGTCCACAGCCAGGTGAATGGATAAAGATGTGCTATACACCTACAATGGAAGGTTACTTCCATTAATTACTCAGCTATTAAAGAAATGAGATCTTGCATTTGAAACAACATGGATGGAGCAAGAAGTTATTATGCTAAGTGAAAAAAGTCATAGATAAATACCATGTTATTTCACTTATATGTGTAATAAAAAAATAACTAGAATGATAAATACAGTAAATAAACTGGTGGCTGGCAGACAGCAGGGGGTGGGAGAGATGGACAAAATAGGTGCAAACTTCCAGTTATGAAATAAAAAAGTCCTAGGAATAAAAAGTACAGCATAAAGGGTGCCTGGATGGTTCAGTCGGTTGAGTGTCTGGCTCTTTGATTTCAGCTTGGGTCATGGTCTTGGGGTCATGGGATCAAGCCCACATTCTCTCTCTGTCTCCCTCTCCCTCTGTCCCTCTCCCCTGCTCATGCTATCTCTCTCTCTCAAAAAAGTAAGGATAAGGAATAGAGTCAATAATACTATAATAATGTATGGTGACAGATGTAACTACATTTATCATGCTGAACATACAGCATAATGTACAGAATAGTTGAATCACTGTGCTGTACACCTGAAACTAATAAAACATTGTATGTTAACTATACTTCAATTAAAACATTGTTACTCAGAAATAACTACTGATAACATTTTAGTGGATGTCTTTCCAGGATATTTTCATTGCACACACATAAATACATATTTATTTTTTTTAATGTTTTATTTATTTCTGAGAGAGACAGACACGTGTGAGCAGGGAAGGGTCAGAGAGAGGGGGCAACACAGAATCTGAAACAGGCTCCAGGCTCTGAGCTGTCAGCACAGAACCCGATGCGGGGCTCAAACCCACGAACTGCGAGATCATGACCTGAGCCGAAGTTGGACGCTTAACCGACTGAGCCACCCAGGTGCCCCCCCACATACATATTTATAATACATATTTGAACAAAACATCATATTCTGATATTTGTAATTACATTTGAAAATCGCAATATATTGAGTATATCCCCACGTCAATAAATATAAAACTCCATTTTAATAAGTGCATTTTCTTCCATTTTATGGACATACATGGTGTTGTAAGACCCAACTAGATGCTATTGGAAATTTAGGAATTTTGCAGTTTTTTGCTAAAGCATGAAACTGAGATGACTAATGTTACTTATACAAGCTTCAATGAAGAGTTCTTTCATAAATGCTCAGAAAAAACTGCTAGGTTAGGAGTTATGAATATTCTCATTTTGGACACATATCGCTTATCTGTCCTCCAGAAAAATTGTAATAATTTCTGCCTCCATCAATAACCTCAAGAATACTGCACCCTCCACCATGCTGGGGCATTTTATTCCTTTTAATACACAATGTAACTGACTGCAAAATAAACTACAGGAGTGTGTGACAAAGGAGGCAGGCTGTGAGGTGAAGGAAGGGGGCAAAGGGGAGGGGGGAGGAGAAAACGGGGGAAGTGTCATTACGCTGCACTTCTCTTGACATGCCTGCCATGGTGCCACCTTGCTATGCTGGGTGGGGACCCCAGAGCTTAGGAAACAGAAATTTTGATTCATGCAATTTTTGCCTTATACAATCACTTAAGACCCAGCCCTTGTTTTTAACTCATGCCTCCATTGAAATACTAAGTAAACAAGACAAGGCACACAATGCTTTGAAAAGTTTTTTTAAAGTCTATTTATTTCGAGAAAGCATGAGTGGGGGCGGGGCAGAGTGAGAATCCCAAGCAGGCTTCGTGCTGTCCGTGCAGAGCCAGATGTGAGGCTTGATCTCATGAACTGTGAGATAATGCCCTGGGCAGAAATCCCGAGTAGACCCTTAACTGACTGAGCCATCCAGGTGCCCCTGCATTGGAAAGCTTTAAATGTTTAAATCAGTACCTACTGTGGGCCAAGTACTAGGGGTAAAACAGTGAACATTTGAGACAAAGTTCTCCTCTTACCAAAGCTTACAGTTTAGAGGGCAAGATATGTAAATTAACAGGCAACACTGATGAGTGTGCAGACGGAGCATTCGGAACTAAGGGTGAACAGGCCAGGGTAAGGTCCAGAGAGACAGTGAAAATATGGAATAGCAAGGAATGTAGCCCAGGAAGATAGCTAAGAGTTTGAGTGTGGAAGGTCATGTAAAAAGGCTTTTTTAAGAGGAAAAAGCCAGTGGAGGACTTAAAAGTGAAATGTAATATAATTTGATTAGTACATTGGATGGGTCACCCTGGGAACAGTATGAAGAACAGATTAAAGGAAAGCAAGATATATAAACAATGTTGTTCATGGCAGTGTTGTTTATTATAAAACATCTGGAAGGGAAAATGGATTGAATACATTCATATACATATACACACATGGATGTGTATATATATGTTCATGTACATGTACATATAAATACTAAGCAGTTATTAAGAATGAAAAAGAACTATATACACTGGGGTACATCACTGGCTGGGATGCCTCCAGCTTTGCTTTTGTTTTTCAAGACTGCTTTGGCTACACAGGGCGCTTGTGTGGCTCAATCGGTTAAGCATCTGACTTGTGAGTTGAGCTCATGGTTCCTGAGATTGAGCCTCACATCAGGCTCCATGCTAACCGTGAGGAGCTTGCTTCGGAGTTTCGCTTTCCCTCTCTTTCTGCCCCTCCTCTACTTGCTGTCTCTGTCTCTCAAAATAAACTAACTAAAAAAAAGATAGCTTTGGCTATGCAGGGTCTTTCGTGGTTCCATACGCATTTTAGGATTGTTCTAGATTTGTGAAAAATGTTGTTGGTATTTTGATAGGGGTTGTGTTAAATGTGTAGATTGCTTTGGGTACTATAGACATTTTAAGAGAATCTGTTCTTCCAATCCATGAGCCTTTCTTCGTGTCATCTTCAATTTTTTTCATCAGTGTTTTACAGTTTTCATAAGACAAGTCTTTCGCCTGTTTCGTTAGGCTTGTTCCCATGTATCTTATTGTTTTTGGTGCAGTTGTAAACGTGATCCCTTAGTTTCTCTTTCTGTCACTTCATTATTGGCTTGTAAATGCACCAGATTTCTGTACGTTGCTTTTTTTCCCTGTGACTGTACTGAATTCATGTATCAGTTCTAGCAGTTTTTTGGTGGAGTCTTTCATGTTTTCTATACAGGTGTCATGTCATCTGCAAATAGTGAAAGTTGGACTTGTTCTTTGCCTATTTGTATGCCTTTTATTTCTTTTCATTGTCTGATTACTGAGGCTACAGCTTCCAGTACTATGTTAAATAATGGTAGTGAGAGTGGACATCCCTGTGCTGTTCCTGACTATAGTGGAAAGGCTCTGTGTTTCCCCAATGAGGATGGTATTAGCTGTGGGTTAATATATGGCCTTTATTATGTTGAGGTATGTTCTTCTAAACCTGCTTTGTTGAGGTTTTTTTTTTTTTTTTAATCATGAATGGATGCTGTACTTTGTCAAATGTTGTTTCTGCAGCTATTGAGATGATCATATAGTTCTCATCCTTTTTTATTTATTTAAAAAATTTTAAATGTTTATCTTTGAGAGAGACAAAGCACACACGAGTCGGGGAGGGGAACATAGGGAGATACAGAATCTGAAGCAGCCTCCAGGCTCTGAGCTGTCAGCACAGAGCCCGACTTGGGGCTTGAACCCATGAATCATGAGATCATGACCTGAGCTGATGTCAGCCCCTTAATCAGCTGAGCCACCCTGGTGCCCCTCTCATCCTTTTTAAAACTTAATGTGTATCACGTTGATCGATTTGCAAACATTGAACCGCACTTGCAACCCAGGAATAAATTCTTCTTGATTGTGATGAGTGATTTTTTTAAAATATATTGTTGGATTTGACTTGCTAGTATTTTATTGAGAATTTCTGCATGTATGTTCATCCGGGATATTGGCCTGTAGTTCTCTTTTTTAGTGGAGTCTTTATCTGGTTTTGGGTTTGAGGTAATTCTGGCCTTATAGAATAAATTTGGAAGTTTTCCTTCATTCAGAAAGCACCTCTTAGTCTACAGTCATACCACCCTGAACGCGCCCAATCTCATCTGATCTCGGAAGCTAAGCAGGGTCGGGCCTGGTTAGTACTTGGAGGGGAGAAAGAACCTCTTAAAAAACCAAACAGCACTTTATAATTCAGATACTTTGAGAGCAGCTCCATTAACTTAGATGTAAGTAAACAAACAGGTAATTAAAACCAGCCCACCCACCCCTCCTTTCTTTTGATGGTGGAAGTACCTTCTTAGAGGTAACATTAATACATCTGTGATCCAGACACCTGCAACCCCCTCTCAGGAATTCTGTGTTGTCGACTATCGCTCTTTTTACACCTGCATATTTAATCTCTCCAAACTGGGTATATTACATTAGGATTTAAACATGTTCTAGTTACCCACTACTTTAAAAATCTTTTGCCATGGGTGCGTGGATGGTTCAGTGGGTTAAGCGTCCATCTCTAGATTTTGGCTCATGTCATGACGTCATGGTTCATGAGTTCAAGCCTCACGTCAGGCTCCGCACTGACCATGTGGAGCCCACTTGTGATTCTCTCTCTCTCTCTCTCTCTCTCTCTCACATCCTCTGCCCCTCCCGCTGTGCACATGCACTCTCTCAAAACAAACTCAAAAAAAAAAACAACTATTTCCTTGACCAAATCTCTCTGTAGCTACCACGCTTTCTCCTATTCACACTAGTCTATATTGTCTTTACTTATTGTCCTTTATCGATTGCTAAACTTATCCCAACCTACCCTGCATCCTCAGCATATCATTTCCAACTAAGATTAACAATAGTCCTCGTGTTACTCTATGATATGTTCACTTTTTCAGACTTCATCATCTAACGTGACCTGTAAGTAGTATGTAAGAGAACTGACTTTACCTTCCTTCTTGAGACACCAGTTTGTCTTGTTTGGCAAAACTTCAGTCTTTCTGGTTTCCCTATCTACTAAGATTTCTTTTTTCAGCCTACCTTTAAATATAGCAGGTCTTCATGGTCATTAGCAAACATTCTCTCTCTTTTTTTAAATGTTTTATTTATTTCTGAGAGAGAGAAAGTGTGAGCAGGGGAGGGTCAGAGAGAGAGGGAGACACAGAATCTGAAATAGGCTCCAGGCTCTGAGCTGTCAGCACAGAGCCCGACGCGGGGCTCGAACCCACGAACCGCGGGATCATGACCTGAGCCAAAGTTGGACGCTTAATTGACTGAGCCCCCCAGGCGCCCCAGGAAACATTCTCTTTTCACACCATCTATTTTCTCTATGCAATTTTAGTTACCTCCAAAAGACCTACTGTAGTCTACCTACTGATCTTGTTACAATTATATCATCCCGAACACCTCCTCGGGCCCAGAAGTACAGCATATCAGCCTGTTCCTCTGGATGTCTCAGGCTCTATGAAGTTAACATGACTAAAACTGCAGCTAGTGCCTCTTTCTTCCATGATAGGCTCCTCTTTATGTTTTGTTTCTTAATAAATTAGAGTCAACCTAGTCAGTTTTTGTAAGACCAAGTAGCAAAATCTCAAGGGCTTCACTCAGCAATTAAAATCGTAACTTCCCCTCTCTCTGAAAACTGGATTTCTAATACTAAAATGTTTGGGATTTCCCAGCTTCTCTGATCAATTGGCTTCAGTGACCTTTCTAGCCTAATTACAAAAGCTCTGTAAATATCCTTCTATCCCTCACTTTCCTATGTTCCTTTCCAAATACATGCATCAAACATAAAATATTTAATTCTACATACCTCTGTGGTCTTTTTCTTTTTAGAAAACAAGGTTACTGCTTTGACTGTATGGATTTTTTAAAATAACCAATACACTTACCTTTCTGACATAAAAATATCCAAATACAGTACACTGCTGATACAGCTATTTAAAGACGTCTCAGAGGAAGCAGGATCTCCCTCTTTCATACCATCCTTAGGCCATGGTTTTCATTCTCGTGGCCACAGATGGCTCTTTCCGCTCTAGGAATGGAAAACTTGAAGGGAAAATAATGGGGAAGCCAGAAAGGTGAAGTGCAAAAGCCAAAGAGAAAAAGCCAGATAGGTCTGTTTCTAGTGATATTATTTTTGATCCTCAAGATGAGGAAAATGGCTACACTTGGTTGCAAGGAGACTGTGAGGGGTTTTATAACTGGACATATTGCTAGTGTGAGCCAAAACAGGGTTATGAGTAGGAAATGACAAGCCAGATGTCTGACTGGCTACTAACAGTATCTGCCACAACAGGCTCGAAAGCAACTCCCACAGAAATACCAATAAAGTAGTGTCAGATACTCCAGCTACTCTAAACACAATGCAATTAACGTAGAAATCATTAAGAAAATAACTGCAAACTTCAAATCATAAAGCAAATAATCATAAAGCAAAAAGCAAAATTAGAAACCCACATTGATTCAAAAAGCTGATACATTTTATACAACGTTTAGAATTAAACCAACACAGATGAAATGTGTTACACAGCTGACGAGGTTTAGAGGACTAGACTTACATGCTTGTTTTGACCACAAACACTGAAATAATGAGTTGGAGTCCACCTTAAGACAATGAAAAAAGCAATTCCACATTCGTAACATTTATAGAGTTTCTCTCTCAGTATGAATTCTCTTGTGCATAGTCAGTGAACAACTCTGACTGAAGGCTTTTCCACATTGAATACATTCATAGGGTTTTTCACCAGGGCGAGTTCTCATATGTCTCCTAAGACAAGAGGGAACACTGCAGGTTTTCCTACATTCATTACATTGATAGGATTTCTTTCCAGTATGAGTTCTCACATTTATCCTAAGGGATGAGAAACCACTACAAACTTTCCACAATCCTTGGATCCGTAGAGATTCTCTCGAGTGTGTGTTTTCTTGTGAACCTTAAGGTGTAAGCTTGTGGTAAAGGCTTTTCCACAGTCACTGCAGTCATAGAGTTTCTCCCTGGTGTGTATTCTCCTGTGCACTATACGAACTTGTGCCAAAAGATCTTGCACAATGATTACACTCATAAAAAGTTTCTCTCTGGTGTGAGTTCTCACCTGAGCCTTAAGAGATGTTTTCTGACTGAATGCTTTCCCCCACACCGATTACATTCATAGGGTTTCTCACCAGTATGAGTTCTTACATGTCTCCTTAGGGTTGAGGAATTGTTGAAGACTTTCCCACATTCTTTATATTCATATTCTCACCCATGTGACCTTTCTTGTGCAAAATAAAATTAGAATTTCTTTTTTAAAAAAATTTTTTAATGTTTTATTTATTTCTGAGAGACAGAGAGAAACAGAGTTAGCAGCAGAGGGTCAGAGAGAGAGGAGATACAGAATCTGAAGCAGGCTTCAGGCTCTGAGCTAGCTGCAGCACAGAGCCTGACATGGGGCTCGAACCCATGAACCGTGAGATCATGACCTGAGCCAAAGTCAGACACCAAACCAACTGAGCCACCCAGGAGTCCCAAATTAGAATTTCTTCTGAAAGCTTTCCCATATTGATTTAATCTATAATATTTCTTTTCACTAGGAGTAGGCTTTTGCTGCCTAAGTGATGGATAGTGACAAAAATCCTTTTATTACATTCATAGGAATTCACCACATGAAAATTGTTATATATAGGAAGCATATTATTATGTTTCAAGTGTATGCCATATTTGAAGCATACATACTTTTTGTGCTGCTTGAGTTTTTTTCAAGATGCCTATCATATGTATGACTTTTACAGAGCTTCCCACTTACACAGTTTCTTATAATTGTTTAAGACTGAATTATATTTCAAACACTCAATATCTAAGTGACCTTTGTGGCAACGTTTAATGGAGACTCTCTTGGAAAAAAACAAGTTTTGATTTAAGTTTAGAGTTCTCTACTTCATGATGGTCATAGAATCTTTCCTGACATGCTATTTTCTTTTGGGTCACTTGCCTCATATTTCTTCCTGGGATCTTGTGCTGTTTTCTGATCTTATGGCATTCTTGGTCTTCACTTAATGTGGAAGGCCATCATCCATTATGAATCTTATCATTTTCACTCTACTGGAGGATTTCTCCTTACAAATATTCTGCTTAAGAGTGGAATCTTTTGTTTTAAGTTGAATCTCCCAGATTGGATAGGTGCCTTAGAGAATTCTCTTTCTCATAGTTCTTATCTCTTCTTGACCCAACAGGGAGATCACAGTAGGCTTCCATAATTGATATTCCGCTGAGGTAAGATTTATATAGTTTTCCAACATCTCTGTAAATTCTTCGAGTAGAACCAAGCATCATCCACTCCTGGGTGAACTCCACAGCCACGTTTTAAAGGTCACTAGTCCCTATAACCACATTGTGGGAAATCAACCCACTATCCTTTCTTCCTCAGTGTTTCTCACATAGAACCAGAATCCTGTGTTGACAGAGCCCTTATGGAGGACAGTCAGTGGCTGCCATCGTGAGAGTCTAAAAGTGATATTTGCCTGCACAACAGAGCAAAGAGATCAGGTTATTTTGTTTCTTGTTTTTCTGATCCAACCAGAGCATGAATACATATCACTGGGTGTCCCCCCTGTAACCAAAGAGGCATGTTCAGGTAAAAGAAGAAATGTGGAAATAGGGCTCCATAGGTGACAAGGTAAAAAGAAAAATTGTAGACCCTCTCCACTACCTCCAGCAAGGTTTGGTCAGCTTAAAATCTTTACTAGGATTTGTAGTCACATGTGAAATAGTCATCCTTGGCCCACTTCTAGAACTGTCATCTTGGCTATTTATAGTAGTTCGTCCTGGAGACTACTTCTCCACAGTGGGTGGGACAGGCATGCATTATTATTTTTTTTTTAAAGTTTATCCATTTCTTTTGAGAGAGAAAGAACAGGGGAGGGGCAGAGAAGAGAAGGAATGAGAAACCCAAGCAGGCTCCATGCTGTCAGCATAGAGCCCAACAAGGGGCTTGATCCCATGAGCCATAAGATCATGACTTGAGCCAAAATCAAGAGTCAGACACTCAACTGACTAAGCTACTCAAGCACTCCTGGAGCACACATTATTAAAAGAAAAAAGATTACAGCTAAAGAGAACCAGCTAAACAAAGCATGGTTGTTTAATTAAATTTTGTGCATACTTTGCTACTTTTTTAGTTATCTTCTGGAATGGAAAAATATTTTTCCTGTTAAGCACAACTATTTTAGATAGGGTTACTTTCTATATGTCACTCGGGTGTTTTTAACTGGATAACACACGATTAATGACACTGATGATATGGCTGCTACTCTGCTCAGGAATTTTATTAAAGTTGTTAAAGGTAGATACATGACTTTGAAACAAACGTTCATTTGTTTACCTCCAATTCAATCTCTCTTCCCAAAGTCCATATTTTCTTGTGATAATTTATTCTACCTAGAACTTGAATGGGATCAACAAAGAAGCATGAACCATGATCCAAAATTTGGGACGAAGGTCTAAACAATGTTAATTAGATGGCATAATAATTTTCCTAAATAATTTTTACAATAGTTTTAAGATAAATTAAAAAAAAAAACAGTGTGGATACAAAAAATGAGTGCTTAGAGACTTAAGGATCACAACAAAGCATGCAATAATTTATTATGTTAATATTTTTACAAGTCTCACTTTTTGAAGATTAGATGATAACCTTCAAATGTGAGCCCTATCTCAATACAATAGAGTTAAGTTTTAATGGGAAAAATACAGAATTGGCATTTTTATTTAGAGAATCATTTTTGACAGGTAGATTCTAGGTCCTTAAACCAGAAGGGTCTGTCTCTTTTGGGTAAAGTATATAGAAATAGATTTCCATCTGATTTGTTCATTCCTGTATTTTGAGTACCTCGAACATTCCCCAGAATATGGCAGACGCTCAACAAATATTTATCGAATAAGCTGAATGAGCCCACAGCAATTAAGGTTTTGTGAAGGAGGTCCCCCCACCCGTCCCACATCCATACCCTTCTTTCAGAAGCAAAACAAGATTAGAGAGTTGTTTCCTCTTCAAAAAAGGAACTCACTTTGCCTTCTGGTTAAAGCTTTTTAAGTTAAAACTAGTACTCTAGACTCGTTCCTTAATTCCCCAAGTTTCATTTCTTTTCTAGTTACAGAACTAATAAAAACTAAATTACTTTAGGGACAAACAGGAAAAAATATCGAAATAAATGGAGACATTCATCATGGTCACGGATCCAATATTACATTGGTTTCAATTTTTCTCTGACTAGAATTGCATTGGATTTTCATTAATCTAAATATTCAACAGGGACTTCTTGAAATCACAATCTGATTTTTAACATTTTCTAGGAAAACAAAGGTACATGAATAACAAGGCTTCGCCCTATATTTCAAAGTGTGTTATAAATCTCTAGTAACTTAAGCATAATGATAATGGAGCAATAATAAAAAGTAAAACAGTAACCTCAGAGACAGAATGATGTGTAGCTAGCCATTTAGTACATGACACAGATAGCATTGTAAATTATGGCAGAAAAGGATGAACTAGTTATTAAAATGCTGTCAAGACAAATGACTGTCTGTTTGAGAAAAGCATAAATTCTACTCCACACATTTCCATTCCCAGGTGGATCAAGGACTGGAATAAGTATCTAATAGGAATTCTAGAAGAGGAAGACAGAGGAAATACAAAGGAAGCAATATTAGTGATAATGGTTGTTTTTATCCCAAGATGAAAAAAAAGATAGAAGCCCTTGATCTGCAAGTGTATATACCACATGCCACATGGAGTAAAATTTTCAAATCCATCAGATATACTGAATGTAAGCTGTAGAATATCAGGGATGATGAGTAAAAATTTAAAGTTACTAGAGAGGAAAGGCAAATACGTACAAAGAAATACCAATTATACTGACTTTTCAGCTGCAAAGATAAGTGCTAGAAGATCACATGATATCTTCAAAGTATTAAAGGAAAACAGGATCAACCTAGAATTCAGTAGTGTGTTAAAGAGTGAGAAAAATATAAAAATCACTGGCATATTTCAAAGTGACAATAGCATCCTCCATAAGAGGGGCCCCTGGGCGGCTCAATCAGTTAAGCATCTGACTTGGGCTCAGGTCATGATCTCATGGTTTGTGGCCACACTGGGCTCTGTGCTGCCAGCTCAGAGCCTGGGGCCTGCTTCGGATTCTGTGTCTCCCTCTCTTTCCACCCCTCCCCTGCTCACACTCTGTCTCTTTCTCTCAAAAATAAACATTTAAAAAATTTAAAAATAATTTAAAAATAAACACTAAAAAAAGCACTTCTGAAATAACAAAAATTTGAACACTACCTATACATTTGATATTGCAAATTTTGTAGGTGTGATAATAATTGTTTTAATTTTAATTTTTATTTTTATTATTTTTTTTAATGTTTTATTTATTTCTAGGAGAGAGAGAGAGAGACAGCGTGAGCAGGGGAGGGTCAGAGAGAGAGGGAGATACAGACTCTGAAATAGGCTCCAGGCTCTGAGCCGGCAGTCAGCACAGACCCCGACGCGGGGCTCGAACCCATGAAATGCCAGATCATGACCTGAGCCCAAGTCAGACACTCAACTGACTGAGCCACCCAGACGCCCTGCCCTAATTGTTTTAATTTTAAAGGAGTTCTTACTGGAGATAGATTCTGAAATATTTACAATATAGTGTAAAAGATCTGCTTCAAAATAGTGATGAATAAAAATATTAAAAAAAAAAAAAAGGGGGCGCCTGGGTGGCTTAGTCGGTTAAGTGTCCGACTTTCACTTAGATCATGATCTCACAGTTCGTGGGTTCGAGCCCCGCGTCGGGCTCTGTGCTGACAGCCAGCTCAGAGCCTGGAGCCTATTTCAGAGTCTGTATCTCCCTCTCTCT